>NC_050527.1:13705323-13716152 GCF_002922805.2 Oryzias melastigma
GGGGTACCAACACTTTTGTCCACCACTGAAGGTCAGATTTATTTATTGTGAGGAGAGTTCTGCAATAATCTACATAAAATGAAATCCTTCAAAGATTTTCTCGTTACCGGGGCTTCTCTCTCTCTGAAGGAGGATCTGTTAATACAGACACTTGAAACTGAACAAAAATAATGAGTTTTCTGTAGTTAGTCAATGTGTGGTTTCTTCAGTTGTCTGTATCTGTTGTTTGGTCATTATTATTATTTTATTTATTTATTACTAATTTATTTGTTTTTTTATTCATCTTTTAATGTACATAGTAAAAAACAAGAAAACAACAACAGAAAATTCTTTATAAAAACATTACACCTTTATTATGTAGTTTGACATGGAGTAGGAAGAAGTTTAAAAAACTTTATCAATTCTACCCCCTAGCAATATATCTTAAATTTAATCTTCAATATAAACTATTTCAGAAACAGACATTAACTACCCTTATTTTTTTATATTTATAAATCAACACGGACAAAGATCTATACACGTCGTTCATTATTTATTCATTATTTTGTGTTAAAAATAAAGATATTTGAGAACACTAGAATGTTTTCTCAGCGATTTTCTTATGAAAATCCTGATGCGGCCCGGCCTCAACTAGATTCTGTCTCCAGCGGCCCCCGGCTGATTTGAGCTTGAGACCCCTGATCTACACTCATCTCACAAAAACTGGAAAACGTAAAGGATGTTTGTGTCATGTTTGTCCTCCTACAGAAATCGTATTAAAACAAAAATATTGTGGCAGCCTGACTGTTAATTTAGAAATAGTTCCTTGTTAGTAGGTGGAGTTAGTGTCTGTTCTTGTGTTGCATTATGGGACTTGAGTGTTTTACCGGCACCATGAGTGAGAGTGGTGTGTGTATGAGTAACGGTCCTCACAGTGTCGGCTGTTCTGTGGTTCTGTACTGTTAAATAAATGGTGGCAAAATGTTGACACCAACTGATTTACATGGCCAGCGTGTACGCCTCTTCCTCCAATCACTTGGGGTCGTGCAATGTATGGGACACAAGTGATCTTTGGATTCAAACCTGCCAGTCATCTGCTTGTTTCTGCTCCCACCCAAATCGCTACAATATATTTCCCTCCAACATTTTTTATTATTTTCACACATTTTTGAAAAAGCGCCAATGAGCCGCAAGAGAGTGCTTAAAGAGCCGCATGCGGCTCCGGAGCCGACCCCCGGTCTAGGTCTTTCTGCATGACAATAATCCCCAAAACATCACCTGAGCAACGATAAAGTGGCTTTGTCAACATTTTTCAAGGTCCTGAAGTGGCCTGACCAATTTCCAGATCTCAACCCCATTGAAAGCCTTTGAAGGGAGTTGAAAGTCTGTGTTACCAAGAACTACATCACTGTAGTTAATGTCAGCAAGAATAAAGCAATTCCTTTTTTGGGATTAGGAAAGAGGTCCAGGATGTCATCTCCCACTCTTTTCATGAATAACCTGTAGTAATTGATTAAGCAGGACATGGGAATAACTTTAAATTTGCCGGCTGTGCAGGATTACGCTGTCAACCAAAATCCTCCACATCCACCAACTCTGGCCCCAGTAGAATCCCTGTCTGGGTTTGTTAAATGTATTAAGGACAAAAACGTGTCCAGAGACAGAGATCTTTCTATTGGTTGGAGTACCGTGAGTCAGAGTTTTGGCCAAAACTACCATCTGAATTTATTCAAAGTTGGATATTTCAGCACCTCTGCAGCCCATCACCATACAGGCGTGATGAGTCAGACTCGTGTGAGTGGATCTTTAGCATCAATATCCTCTTTTGCCTCCTCTCTGTTGCATTTACAGCAGCAGTTGAGTTTAACTCTGAAACGTTATACATTTCCAATAAGGTTGCAGCTGTCCATGTTCCTTTGCATCACCTGTCTCACACTATGAACAGTCATCCAAGTTACATAGGTGACGTGACAGCCCAACAGTTTGGTGTTGATATCACTGTCAAAGGACTGCAGTTCCTCAATCCAGCGTGCTTATTGACAGTCTGAGACATCAGCCACTTCCGCACATCAGCACAGTATGGTCAAAACGGACAACAATGACAGTGAAGGCTGTAGTACCTAAAATAATTGATGGCGGTAGTCACAATACTACCGGGCTCCTGTATAAGACATGAGTTGACTGATTAAAAGGACAAATGAATACATAAAAACAGGAGAAAATTTGGAGAAAAAGTGACAAACGCATTACTTATCAGAATTTCTTTTCAAAAATCTCTTGGAAATGTAAAATTCTGTGTACTTTAATGCTCACATCATCCTCCTTTGCTGCATTGTTATTACTATTTTTAATGTCAAAGCCTGCAACACAGATCACGTGTGGTAAAGTAATTTCTAGACTTTCGTTTTCCTACTCACCCTGTAAAAGCATTTGAAAGGTGTTAACATGGTTTTCTCAGAAATGCTCTTGTATATCAAAACTAAATGCTGAGATAGAGAAAGGTATGACTGTATTACGAACTGCTCTGACTCGTTATTGTCACGCATTTTCCCTCTCTAGGTTTTCTTGAAATAGAGTACAAGTCATATATAATTTAAACTGACTTTAAACGGCACATATTATTAATATGAATCCATCCGTCCGCCCGTCCGTCCGTCCATTCGTCCATCCATCACTGTTGGGTTTCTAGTCTGTTGCAGGGTAACACACGCATGCACACCTAGGGCCAATTTAGAGATACTAATTAACCTATGAAGGATGTTATTGGACTGTTAGAGGAAGCCGGCCTTCTTAGAGAACACCTCCACATGCACAGGAATATACAAACTCCACACAGGAAGGTCCCAGTTGGGATTTGATCCAGAACCTTCTTTCTGTGAGGAAAGAGAGCTAACCACTGCATCACCATGCACCCCTATGTCAGTACCAAATCTAACAATTGAATAATCCTATTTAAAAATACTCTACTGGATTGTTGTGTTAAGCAAGACAACATCCACCAATGCCAACATATACAAAGTGATAATAACAAGAATTCAGTAAAATCCCCAGATTTTATATTTATTAAAAAAAACTCATCCAGCAATCAGAAAACATAGTTTGATTTTTTTTATTTATAAAGACACTGCCAACAAATTAAGAACAAGCAAGTAAATGAATCCAACATAGTTTTCTTTGGAGTTTGTGCATCTCTGATGATCATACAAGATTTTGGTAAGAAAAAGTAGTTCCATGCTCAAAGTGAAGCTGCACTTTGTGTACTCCCCAGTCATAAGCAAATATTGCATTAAATGAGTGAAATATAACAACCACAATAGAATGATGAATAAGAGAAAACCTTTTTTTTTTGCAAAAACCAGTTGCTATGTACACAATACGCACATCTGTTGATGTAGATTTATTTTTACTGGGTTTTTTACATTAATTCTCACTCACAGTGATGTGAACCTATGAAGCGTGTTCTTGGACTGTGGAATGAAGTTGGGGTGTCCAGAAACCCCCCCGATCCCCGTATGTATGGGTAGAACATGCAAACTCCAAACAGAAAGGACTCGGTGAGATCAACATACTAACCAACACACCACCATATGCCAGACATAGTTCTTAATATCTATTTTTTCTTGTTTTGACTGACCAAGTTGAAGTTAAAGTTTAAATAGAAAGGTGTGAAGTTACAAACATAACTCATCCTCTGTGGGCATCGTCAGTTGTTCTCATTAGTTTTTGTTTGCATGTCAAAGTCTCCTTCATTGTCATCCGATCAGAAAGGAAACGCAGTAAATGGCGTATACTTGTATTGAACGTTTCTACATTCATTGTTAAAAAGACAATGGAGACTAATTTTAAACAATGTTCAAATATGTACAGATATATTCAAAGACTGGTTGCTAACTGCCAGCACAAACTAAGGAAATAATTCACCTACATCACGAAAGACATCCCAGAAGACCTGGACTGAACTGAGCTCCTCCTGGACGAACCATCTGACAGATCTCTGGTGGAGATCGGCAGCCACTTCTTCAGCATTTGCAGAGCCCGTCTCATAAATTTCTGTCCCACAAAAGCATATATAATGGGGTTCAGACAGCTGTGAGTATAAGCTAGGGCCTCTGTCACTATTATGGACCCTCTCAGGCTTTTGTCCCCTTCACAATCAACAGAAACAACATTTTCTGAATGCAAATAATTCAAGAAAAGGGAAATGTTGTATGGAGCCCAGAACAAGAAGAAGACTGCCACTATAGAGAGGATCAGCTTTACAACGCGATGCCTCTTTGCAGTCTTCATCTTCATAAGTACGGGGATGATCCGAGAGTAGCAAACTACCATCACCAACAAGGGAAGAATGAGACCTAGTACGTTTGTCGCAAACAAGTCATAACGGACCCAATCTTTATTTTCGGGGAGGAACGTGCATTCTTCCTGATTTCCTGACTCATTTGAGACCTTTGTAAAGATGAAAGACGGCAGAGAAACACACAGGCTCAAAATCCAGGAAATGAAGGTCAGAGCGATGGTCAGCCTTATTGTGCGATATCGTGTCACTTTACGATGACCGTGCACGATAACGATGTAGCGGTCAAGCGTCATGATAACCATGAAGAAGATGCTGCTGAAGAAGCCCGTACGGTGAAAGCCTGACAGGACATGGCACATAAAGTTTCCAAAGGTCCAGTAGCCCATCATTGACAAGTGCGAGTAAAACGGGAGTGTGATCACGAAGACGAGGTCAGAGAAGGCCAGGTTGAAGAGACATATGTCGGTCAGGTTGCTCTGCTTCCAATGTTTCACCAGGACGCAAACCACAAGGCCATTACCTTTAAAAAAGGAGAATAGTTTAGGTCACATTCATGTTTTTAGACTGACAATTTTACACAAACTCACCTAAAAAGCCCAAGATGAAGACCAAGCTGTAGAGAGTGATCAAACACCGCTTGCTGAAGGTCTTTATCGCAATCAAATCACAGGGAGCAGCATCGTCCTCCTCACTATTATAGTAAGAACTATAATCCGTTGTGGTGCTAACAAAATATGTAACATCTGCAGGGAAAGATTTATAAGAACATCAATTTCTGGACAAAAACAAATCAAATTAGATTTTACACAAGTATTGATAAAGGCAAATGGGAACAATTATCACATCTTTGCTCTGAATTCTGTCACCCCATCACAGCTGTTGCTCGATTTACTTTTAATGTGAAACATTTTGCATTTGTCACTGGTTATATGATTAAATGTAACATTCCTAAAAAGTATTAACCCCTTGATGCCTGAATTTATTTCCAACTATGAACTTAATATAGTTTTGCTTTCAAGTAGGTGCTAATTTTAGTTTGGAGAAAAATTTGTTTGATGCATATTTGCATTCATAAGCAGCAAAGGGTTAATGCAATTAAAAACATAACCCTTAGGTCCAGGTTATCATTGTTAATTAGAAATAAGTCATATTTGATTTGTCTGATTAAGTGAAGGCAAAAAAGGTGTTTACAAGTTTACTTTACGAAAGCTGCTGCTTATTAGCGTTGTAGATTTTAGACTGTTAATAACAATAAAATAAAAAAATATGAGCTAAAGAAAATTAGGACTATTTTGAAATCTTCATTTTAATATGTGAACATAGACATACTTTTAGAAAAGTATTTGGAAATCAATTCAAACATAAATCCAAAAACTAATGATTTGCAATTTACAAAAATAATAGATACACAAAAAAGTACCAAACATTTACAATTGGTTAGCTTCAAACATTTAAATGTAACATGCAAAATAAGATAGTGATAAGATAAGATATTGATTAGATTGTAATACATTTGTAAGACATTTTCTTAAATGAAAAATACCTTACCTGTCATGGTTTCGTCTCAAAGACAGACTCCTTGATCAGATAAAAGGCAGAATTACGAACTTGGTTAATCCTTGGCCCTGAATAGATGTGAAGCTTTCAAACGCACAATGATGAACCAGTTGAAAGTTCCATCTATTAATAAACTCATCTGAGAAAAAAAAAAAAGAAAAAAAAAGAAGAAATGAAGATATCACTTCCTGCAGATGCCCACACATTTCACACATAGTCAAAGAAAAAAAGATGCAGCAAACCTGCAGGAAAAAGGCAAACCAGTGGTGTCAATAGCATCTCCTTATAAAATGATGTTCTCCCTTAATGAAAACCCAGTGTTTTACAGTCCAAACTCCATACTCACCCATACATGAGCTTGCAGAATGAGAACCAAACCAATGAAAATGTCAGAAAATATGCAGATTTTAACACACAAAAGACATTTGAGTTCAAATTATTGTTGTTTGTTAATTAATTTATTTTTTTCATGAGTTTTTCAATAAGATGCAGCAGTAAGTATATACAACTGCAAGTAAGTAAAAATCTACTACCTGTATTTGTAGTTTTTTTTGTGTAGGTTTTAGCATGCTTTTTCTTAAACTAAATGATATATTAACAACAATTCAAAATGTTCTCTTGTGAAGTCAAACAACAAAACCTCTTTAAATCTAATTTCTCATTTTCTTGTTCATGTTTATAGTATTTCCCAACTCAAAAATCTGTTAGGCTCCAAGACAGTACAGAAGTTTCAGACTGGTTTGCCATAGAAATGTATGTCAATACTGACCTCTTATGGTGACATATAAAGGTTGCAGTAGGTTCCATTCTTGGGTACTTCACAGTGGATTCACAAGAGTGTCACATACCTTGTGCCTCATTCTAATTACTCTGGTTAGCACTAGTGATGGTAAACTCGATTCTTTTTACTGACTCGAGTTTGAAGGAGTCACTCACCAAAGTGAATCGAGTCATTTGAGTCACTGAGTCACTTACCTAGAGACTGCAAAGTAAGACATGTTCACACAAACTTAACTTGCTGTTTGTACGCCACTGGTTGTTACATGCAAACTTCCTGCTACGCTCCTTTCTACGTCATCCACTTGCAGATGACTCGATCCATGAACGTCTTTGTTTTGCTCGTCCAAGCGGGCATCTTGTTAGCTTCAATTTCACTACCAATTTTGTGGCATTGCTAATGTTAGCTTGGGCCTCTGAGGGGCTGTAAGCTAGTGGGAGAGAATATCTCTATAGGGATGATGGGAAATGAGTCCAGGCTTACTCCATGCTGACGGTCCCACCCACAACTCAGAGGCAAATTTCTGATGAATCACTGCCGGTCTATATATCTAAGAAAAAGTCACAGTTTTGCCTTAACTGACATAATCGTAATTGATCAATAATTGTAACATTAGATCACTAGATGATCGGAGTGGGACTTAATAATTGTTTATGCAAAGCTTTGTTCAACTAATTATTATTTAGACAACTGCAGCTGGAAACAGCCGGTTTATGTGGTGGGTAAGAAGTGAAAAAAGCATTGTGTTACCAAGGGAGAAATGTACAGCAAGACTGCACCAAATAGGAAGAGGAGCTGGACATTCTAGTGATTAACAGTAACTAATGGCTGTCTCCTAGACACATTGGCTCCTAGGTTGCCTCCTGTTCACTTTGGGAGAGTGATCCTGATGATTCATGAATTGGGATCATTTCACATCTGAGCATGGCTGGACTTTACTTTTCTTGCTTCTTGACGGGGACTTGCCATCTGCCGGCATCCTCCTTCCTTGGCTTTTGGGGAGTCAGCCTTTGCCTCTGCCATATGCCAGACTTCTTACAGAGCCGGCTGGTAAACTGCCTGTGGCCCTGCATGGTCACACTGCGGTTGTCCTAGACTGTGATTATTGCAGTAGTTGTGCAAAAAAATATTTTTTGTTATTAAAATTAAACCTCTTTCAACTTAATTTATTTTTGGTTTTGTCCCTATTTCAATAGAACATTGCTGTTTCTTTCTTTTTTATCAGGTCGAGAGAATAAAAAAAACAAAAAAAAACAAAATGAAGCTAACATTGAACAACATTTGATCTAGAAGGGCAACATATAAATTGTTACAGTTTGTTTGTTTTTGTTTTTTTAAACAATTAAAATATATGTTTCTGTAATGTGCTTGTGAATTGCAACCTGGAAAACCCTGAAGCACTTCCAACTGGAGAGTCTTTTAAATCTTGTAGCACCAACTTTGATTCCCATCTGGAGGTCAGGGCGAGATATGCACTAACATTGTGTTGCCACGACAACAAAGACGAGCAAGATGGCACGATGACAGGGGAGGGTATTTGGAACACAACCTCAGAGCAGAATTCGGAGTAATTTTTTGGGCTGAGTAGACCAAATGGTTCTGTTTTTCACTTTTGTTTAAGTAAATCAGATAGGCATGATTACAGATGCTCAGCAGCCATGGTCATCTAGGTTCAGATGTGTGGGTAAAATATGTCATTGGAGGGTCTGAGTGGAGCGCTCTTGTGCTCTCCAGTTATGGACTTATACATAAAAGCTTCTCTTTTAATTGAAAAATGCAGCAGAGTGCAACTTAAGAGTCAGCTTAGAGGATTACTTCATCTATTGCAGCATCGAGCCCCTTCTGAATCAGGTCTGCCCTTTCTACGGCCAGTGCTGCTGAGTTCTAGTCAGGGAATTGTCATATCTGGGTCTGGTGCTCGCCTGGCCTTACCGAAAACAAATCCTACTTTGATGACTCTGTCTGAGCCTGTGACACTCAGATGAGCAACACCACCATCAGCCTCTGTAGATGCATTGCAGAAAACCTGCACTTCTACTTCATAAAACATGACTCATCTTTACATTCAACTTCAATGTTATGCCTCATCAAAGGCAGCAGACACAGGAACACAGAACCTTTAACCTGCTTATGCAAAACATCATCACTCTATTTTTCATATTGATTTACTTGGTAATTTCAACACAGAGCCACTAGATGACAGTGTTAGCCACAAAACAGAATGACTAAAATCCCTAATTTCCAGAACAATTGATTTATCACTCTGTAAGGGCCAGAGTAGTAACAATTACTGCAGGACACTGGTCCTCAAAACAAATAACAATAAATCAAACAAAAAATCACGGAATAAAACATGACTAAAATGAATTTTTGACAGAATATTGTGAATGTTTTGAAGAAAAACTGTTATTCAATGAGGATCCTATACATTACAAAATACATAGTTGGCATAAATTCAGTATGTTGTAAAATTATTTAAATAAAAATATCATTTTCTAACACTATTCTGAAAGTTTAACAGGACAATTGGACCGAAAATATTTAAAAGAACCCCCCCCCCCTCCAAAAAAAATAAATAAAATAAGGGAAGCAAACCTATGAACATACAAAATTATTTTTTTCTTTGTTAACGTTTATAGAAACAATACATAAGTGATTGAACATCCAAGATGGTTAAATATTTACATGTTGAAATTCTTTTACCTGACCCTAAGGCTACAGATGTTTTATTGTTGTAATGGGATTTCTTTAATTTGGGATGGGTTCAAGTAAGGACAGTGTGCTTTAAAAAAAAAAAAAAGACTAGTAACCATTTGACATACTACTCTTAATCAAAATTGACTTTCTACACCAGCTGCATTAAAAAATCTTCTTTATAATAGATGTATTTGACAGATTTGATGCATGTCAGCAAAGTCTGAACTATCTCACATGAACATCTCTGAATGCTGACACATATTAAAGCCACACTGAAAAACAGAGTAAGCAAAAACCAAAACCAAAAAAGCCAAATCAATGCCTCATAATATGCTGAGTTAAGAATCCCTACTGTCGTTCAATAGAAATGGATGGTGTATTGCATTCCCTGACAATTTGTGGGTTGGGTCCCCTTTGGCTGACTCTTCTCCAATCCGTAAAGTCTCACCCATTTTTCATGGATTAGTACCTCCATCTTATTATTTTCCCTTCTCTATTTCATATTCGTCTGAGTCACTAGATGACAGCTGTTGATGAACAGAATGAATGATTTTTAGCAGTTTAGAGGAGATGCAGTACTACAGGAGATGAGTGTGTTCACTCTGTGATCTGCCTCCAGATAACCCAGTAACTCACCAATAAATTCACAAACTTTATTTTTTTAGATACTATCTCTCTGCATTGTATTTTAAAACTGTGTATCCTCAGTACAAAGTTTTAATTTTACAAAATGACTTCCAACATACTGAGTAAAGTATGCTTTACTGTGAATACTCAGAAGCTCAGAAGTATCATGAAAGGAGCTTGCTCAAAGAGGAAGTTGTTGGTGAACTGATGGAGTTTGACCGCAGACAGAAAGAGGAAGAGGAGAAAAAAAAGAGGAAGAAAGCTACACTCACAGCAAGATGACAACCTAGAAAGTGAAGCTATACTGTTGTTCTGGTCTTTTGGATCATGTGAAAAACAAAACAATCTTTAGGCTTGCTTCATGAAGCAAACTTTAGCGCGTACTTGCTTGGACCCCTTGAGATTTAGACATTTGGGCAAATTATTTTTCAATGTCACAGATGTGTGACAAAATCTTTGAGAAAATCCCATTCATTTTGACTCAACTGGACTCTGAGGATGCTGTTTAATGCACATCTATCTCTCATTTAATTATTGAACAATTATAGTTGTACTCATAATATGTTTACATACCCTGGAATTAGTTATTTTTCATGGAGTAGAAACTATAACATATATATATATATTCCACTCATAGTTGGTAGTTGGATGAAGTCATTAATTGTCAAAACAATCTGTTTACCCTGTTAAAATCACAATGACATCAAAAACTTCCCAAATTATCCCTTTTTTTAACTACATACACTGATAACTGTCTAAAAAAACATAAACACAAGCTGATACAAAATGGTTTGAATGTCAGCTAAAGAGAACCATCCTTACCTCGTTTGCCTGTAATCAATGAGTGTGCACAAAAAGATTGTGGAGCTCCACTTCTGTACTGATAGAATTCAT
>NC_050527.1:13716228-13717289 GCF_002922805.2 Oryzias melastigma
ACATCAAAAACTTCCCAAATTATCCCTTTTTTTAACTACATACACTGATATCTGTCTAAAAAAAGATAAACACAAGCTGA
This sequence comes from Oryzias melastigma, assembly GCF_002922805.2. Taxonomy (NCBI): domain Eukaryota; kingdom Metazoa; phylum Chordata; class Actinopteri; order Beloniformes; family Adrianichthyidae; genus Oryzias; species Oryzias melastigma. The sequence goes on from NC_050527.1 coordinate 13,716,309, forward strand.
CACAAAATGGTTTGAATGTCAGCTAAAGAGAACCATCCTTACCTCATTTACCTGTAATCAATGAGTGTGCACATAAAGATCGTGGAGCTCCACTTCTGAACTGATAGATTTCATGGGGAAAGCTACAACACACCAAACACCACGGAGACAAACCTCCAAACTTCTGGACCAAAGTCATTGGGAGTGATGAGACCAAAACTGAACTCTTTGGCCACAACCATAAAAGCTACATTTGAAGAGGAGTCAACAAGGTATATGATGAAAATATCATTATTCCTAATTTCACTGATGTTTTGGATATGTTTGAGCAACAAAGGTACAAGAAACTTGGTTAAAACTGATTGTAAGATGAATGCTATCAGGAGATACTGGAGGAAAACATTCACTCTTCAGCTCGGAGAATGCGTGGAACGCACTCGGACATTTCAACATGACAACGATCCAAAACACAAGGCCAAGTCCACCTGTCATTGGCTCCAACAGAACAAGAAGAAGTTTCTGGAGTGGCTGTCTCAGTCATCTGACTCAAATATTTATGAGGATTCAATGTTTTATTTTTTTATTTTAAGTTTTTCATTGTCAGGTCATCTGCTCTGCTTTGCCACCTTTTAGTTCCCCCCATGGTTTTTTTGGCAGGTTTATGTATTAAATGATTTAGTTTCTACCACCATTTTGGGTCCTCCACTTTCAGCTCTGGGGAGGTCTCATCTGGGCAGTTCAAGCGAGTTTAAAGGAACAGGAGATTTTTTGCCACGATGAATGTGCTACATTACCATTAGAGAAAATAAAGGACCTCATCCACAATGACCACAAGAGACTTCAAATTGTATTTTGATGCAAAATAAGACAATACTAGGCATTAAGAACTGGGGTATGTAAACTTTTGATTGGTGAACTTTGGGAAGTTTCTAATGTCATGATTTAATTTAATGTAATTACCGTGGCCGGTGTATAGGCACCTTGATGAGGGGTTTGTGCTGA
>NC_050527.1:13717491-13734819 GCF_002922805.2 Oryzias melastigma
AACTACTAAATTTGAGTAAAATTAATTAAATCTTAATGTGTCACCTTTAAGAGGGGCTTGAATCATTTTTTGAGTGTATGAAAGCATTTTGGATCATTTCAGTTTTATGTTAATTGTTTATTTGTATTGAATCCTTTCTGTTAGTAGTAAAACAGACGGTTTGATTTAAGAGGGAAAAAAAAGAAAACATGCTTGGCCTTAAAAGACCTTTAATTCATTGTGCTGAAAAAAAATGAAAAAAATCAAAATTGTGACTTTAAAACTGTGAATCGAATCGTGGCTTGACTGAGTCGTTACATCTCTACTGACCACTGTGCCACCGTTCAGCCCCTGTAGACATCCATTAACTACAACTTTATGTTTAAGAAGTCATTTTGGAATTACCTGATGTTTGCTTGTATTAAACTGTATCACATTTTTTTCATTTTTATCCTGGACAAGGAATTCTTATCACACATAAATCTTGATTTCCCTGTGATCCTGAGCAGAATGGTGGAAATATAGACAACAGATGCTGGGGTAAACACGCTGTAAATTTGCATATTGTTATAAACAAGATCTGTTGTGTTACTTCTTATAAAAAAGCATGAGCATCCCAATGGAGGTCGTCTCCTCTTGAGAAACACGTTCCCCTAGTTGGCCAGTAGTGTTGGTCTTTATTTGCTTTGTGAACAGAAAAATGAAGGTGGATTTAAAAGACCACATGACTTGAAGCAATCTGAAAAAACCTACACAAACATATTTGTACTTTTTTCCTTATTTTTATGGTAGGTTATGCCTAAAAATGGTAGAAAAACAGCTGAAAAAAGACACCTAAATGACTTCTGTTCCTTTGTTCTACACTCTCAGAAATCCACGACATTCTGAGAAGTTTGTTATATTTCTTTAGAAATTTAGATGTTGAAAAAATGTACAGTCTATATATTTATAGCGAGAAAAGAGGCAGTGATCAGCAGGCAATCTTCCGAGTGGACATGTTCTCTATAAACCTGACATTTTGGGTTAAGAATAGTCCATGTTTTGAACCAGGCTGTGGTCAGTGTCTGCAACAGAGCAAACCAGCTAAGCAGCTGGCCTGTCTGACTGATGAAAACAAATGCCAACTAATCTATAATTACTAAGTGTTCCTGATTGAATTTTTATCGTTTATTACTGTGCAACACATAATAATTTCCTTTTCCACAATTGATCTAGTGCCTGACAAACCACTCCTGACACATTTCTTTGATTTGGATTTCCTTTAATAGGTAAAAATGAATGAGAGCAGGACAATTATGAGAGTACAACAAAAGGATGGGACAACACTGGCTGGTATGAAAGGACATGACAATTCAGCTCACCACTTTATTTCTTTTGACATTTATTTGTTGGCATAGTGTGAAATCCTCCTTCTTCTATCATTCAGTCTGACTTTTTTATTTCACAGTTCAGCGGGCGACAAACATTCCTGTCGATGGTGACAGTGACACGTTGATAGAAGCGTGACACAGCTTTTATAAGGAATTTCACTCCTTTAAATAAATTTGAAAGAAAAGTTTAAGTGGGGCAAATCTTTTAAAACTTTTTTTTCTTTTTGCTTTCATTTTTTTTCTAGCAGTTTATATTTAAAAGTAAACAACTCCATAGGAAAAGATATAAAACGCAAATAATTGAGTTTCTTTACATACAATTCTACTATCTGTCACACATACTAGCACACTGCAAACACTGTTTTAAAAGCTTTGTGCTTCACAGAAGGCAGAACTTTTAAATCCTTTTTGATCCAAGTCGTCCTATTTAAAGCCATAAGGTTCTACAAAAAATGTTCAAGAATAGTCACGCTAGTATCTAAACCCAGCACCTCCTTTACTTCCAATAAAAGGATGTGCATCAGATGAGTGTTGTTGAATGTTAAACATGATTCCCGAGCACTATCACACATGTCCAAATTCCTGGTACTTTTTATTTTAGTCATAACTCCTGCATCACACAAGAAACAGCACCATCTTATGATCATTTTAGTCAATACCATCAAATCTGGGATTACTGACCCAAATAAAAGTGCTATACCAGTTTATAGGTCGGTAAACATGACCACATTTTAAGAATCACATACTTTTATTAATATTCTATTACTTTGAGATTACTCACTCAATCTACTGCTGTCTAAACATAGGCTCCAAAACGTGAATGTGTCAAAATGGGGGCGTTGCCTCAATAAATTCGACAAAATTGATACATTGAAATAACTTTTAAAGTAAAGTGCAAGTACTGTATAAACTGATTTTAAAGATTTCTTTAGCTGTTGAAACAAAGAAATGGATGAATGACTGAATTCTGCTATGACCATATCAACAAGAGATGCAGGAAATCTTCGCTTTTATTGATCAGACTGAAAAGAATCCTCCAAAAAAACACTATTTTATTTGGACAAAGATGTCTAAACCTTGAAATTAAACACCCAAAACAGTCAAGTGCTTAATATTGTAAAAGAATCCTTACAGGTTTTACATTTAGAAAGTAATATCATTACTAATATTAGTAGCTAAACATGAGTCTCTAAGACCCAGGTCTCAAAGCAGGTCAGTTCAAGTTGTCCCCAGGAGGTGTCTGGGGAAATCTTTAGGTTTTTGTAGCTGATCTGTCTCCAGAAAAAATGAACAGGAAGCTTTAGTCAAATAATCCAAAACGTTTTATTAGTCTCCACACATGAGTCTTGTACTGTGTACCTAGAGTATAATTATTCACCTCAAAGGGAAATTGAGGACAGAATGGACAATTTTCATTAGACTTTCAAAAAGGTAAAATTGCCAAACTTCAGAGGCTCAAACTGAAGGGAATTCTGCGCAACCAAATTTTAAAAATACATCGAGAAACAGGAAGGTCTTCAAGGATGAATTCCAGCACTTCCACAAGTGTTGTGATAAGGTAAGAAAATGGGTATGGCAATATTTTATTTTTACGTAGTATATATATTTTTTTCATATTATATAAAAGTATAGAGCACACATTTTTAGGACATGCATGACATACAGTGAAAAAAGAAAACACTGACTTAATTAAAAAAAAAAAAATAGGTAATTTGTCACACCTAATATTTTTGCATTTCCTCGATGTAAATAAATAGTTTGGCATACCCTATCACAGGGGTGTCAAACTAAATCGCACAGGGGGCCAAAATCCAAAACACACATTAGGTCATGGGCTGAACAGGATAAATCTTTATTGAACACACTAAAACTAAATTTTTAAAACGTAAAAAACTATTTTTTTTATTACTATTAATGAAAACAGGCAGGAATATTATTCCAAAATAAATCAACTTAAACCTTAAACTTTCAATATTTTACTCTCCCTACAACTCTATTTTGTCAAAATAATACAACTTAGAAATAAGTGCAAGATAACATCGGACAATTAATTACAATATTATAAAATAATCTGTAGAGCTGGATATTTTTTATTTAATCATTATTTAACCAGGAAAAAAAAATCCCATTGAGATCCACTGAGCTTTTTTACAAGGGAGTCCCGGTCAAGAGGCAAAAATTACACACACACCCAAGACTTGTCATAGAATTAAAATACGCTAATAAATAAATAAATATGATGAAATAAAACAGATTAAAACAAAGTAATTAATTTAACAAAGTTACAGGTTTGTGTTTTCATTTCAACGTCTTTCATAATAATTAACCTGGCTTTGACACATGTGCCCTATCACATTGGTGCCCTCCTGTCATTTGAAGTTAAGAAAACACTAAAGAAACGTTGCATAACTTATACATTTTAAGATTAAAATAGCAAATTACCATTTTCATAATTTTTTTTGCAATGGCAAACACATTAAACTGATGACAGCAACTGTTTACTTTTCGGTGAACCTGTACTCTCATGGAGTATAGATGCTTGCAGATACTATTTCCCAGAATCCTCTGGTGTTAAAGATTATCTTTCTCTGCTACAAAAGTTTAACAGCTTTTACAACGTCATTGAAACGTTCAGCTTTATCGCGACATCCTTTGCCATCAGCGCAGAGAAAATCAATATTGAGGTGCTTCTCGTTCAGAGGAGGTTGAAATTCTTTATCCAACTTGTTAAAAATCTTGAGAGAAAAATAACAGACACTTGAATGATGCAAGCAGAGCTTTGTAATTGGTGCTTTTTTGACTAAAATTTGCAGCAAACTGCCTTAGTGAACTGTTATAGGAGTGGCAGGCTATTATAGGTCTAAAGAAGACCTTTAAGTTTGGTGAGCGTACTCCAAAGCTGGGACACTTCACTGAAAGAGAATGAAAGCTGTCAAGGATTGTGAACCATACAAATTAGACACCATTAGAATATGTTTTTGCCCCAACATTCAACTTATTTTTTTAGAACACAATGAAGTCAATTTATCATTATTACACATTTAATGTGAAAAGATAGAAAATTGAAGCTGAATAACATGCCCCCCCGTATTAGTCTAGAGAAGAGCTTAAGGAAAGCTTGGGTAATAAGATGATCATGGTCATAAACTGAAAGCAGCTCTTGTGTCGTCAGCACAGAAACCAGGTCAACAGACCCAACAGAGAAATAAAATGTACAGACAAACACAGACGCACTGTCTACAGTCATATAAAAATACTAATTTGATTAAAGAAGATCTAGTAGGGTGAAGTCTGACTCAAGGTTTGAACCTAGAAATGGAGAGTGGGGTGTAGTTTCTCAAAAATATAGTTGCAAATGTTACACATCAAGCTATTCAATTGACAAATTAAATTATATTTTTGTATTTATTATAGCTTTTACAATTAGAAATAAGTTTGCAACAGTTCAAATTATTATAGTGCATAGATAAGACTAATAACAAAATGTATTAAGTTTTCTTTTTGCTAATACATAATAACATGAAGCTGATGAGCAATTATGTCTTTTTAAGATAACCAAAAACATATTTTTAAAATTACTTTTGGCTGGCTTGCACATAACATTGTTCTAAGATATTGTTTTCTTTCCTTAGCAAGACATCTGCATGAGTGCAGTCAAAGAGGAAGATCAGAGCAAAAGCTGAAGCAGGTGATAACTGAACGGAACAACAAGACTTTACCATTTGCTGCTTTAAAGAACTGTGGAGAGCTACTGCTGAGAGGAGACAGCACATGGCAACTCATTGCCAGTATGTGGGACAGCCTGATGGCTCTTGAGACACTCGAGAGCAACAGGTTTGTCCATCATTTTCTCTGTTAAAAATGTGGTCATGGAAGTTCAACAGAAGAGGGACTTTGAGAGAAAAAAACTTCAATGCATTGTAAATTTAAAAAAGTTGAGTTTAATTCTTTACAATTCAGTTTTGTAGTGTTCAGTGCTACAGTGTCATACAGCCCTTTATATTAACTCACTGGCTACAACATTTTGTTAGGCTTACCTGTCCAACTGCTCGTTAACGCACATTTTTAATAAGCCAATCACATTACAGCAACTTAATCCATTTAGGCATGTAGACATATTTGGTCTAGACCAGGGGTCACCAACCTTTTTCAAACTGAGAGCTACATCATGGGTACTGAGTCGTACGAAGGGCTACCAGTTTGAAATAACAAATGTGCTTAGTTTGCCTTTAGTTATACATTATTAATAATGAATAATGATACTCCTCTATGTGAAGACACTGATCTCTCACCATAATTATCAACAATGACAACAAGCTAGGAAACAGATATCAATATTCAGTACTTTGTTAGTCTCAGTAATTGTTACATTTTTAGATGATCACTATATTTCATGATAAAAAATCCCCCATTTTCGCTATGTTGCACAATGTTTATCAATTATGTGATGTTAAAGAAAAATCAACTTACACATTTTTAAACAAATCTTATTACATTTTGAACTGATGACCAAATCTGCAGCATTTTTAACAAAATTAATGATTTCTGAACTGGAGTAGGTCCGAGGTCACCTAAACTTATCTAAAGTTCATGTATCATGAACATATTTTTAAGATGTTTAATTTTTTAATCTATGTAAATGCAAGTGTAATTAAAAAAAATAGCAACAGAATAAAAGTGAATTTTAGACGCAGCTCACAAGAGAGTTGTGCTAATTTTAGGAGACCTTCGGGTAACTTATGTGGTACTTGGGAGCAACAAGGTGCCCGTGGGCACCGTATTGGTGACCCCTGGTCTAGACAATCTGTTGTAGTTCAAACCGAGCATCAGAATGGAGAAGAAAGGGGATTTAAGTGACTTCTTTGGTGTTGTTGCTTGCCCCTCAAGTACAGGGTTGTGTCAGGAAGGGCATCTGGCGTAAAAACCCTGCCAAATCACTGATGCGAAACAGTAGGTGCTGTTACGCTGTGGCGACCCCGAAAGGGATAAAGCCGAAAGTGAACTACTACTTTGGTGTTGTTGCTGCCGGACTGGTCTGAGTATTTCAGAAACTGCTGATCTACTTGGATTTTCATGTACATCCATTTGATTTACAGAGAATGGTCAGAAAAAGATAAAATATCCGGTGAGAAGAAGTTCTGTGTGTGGCAAATGCCTTGTTGATGCCAGAGGTCAGAGGAGAATGACCAGACTGGTCCCAGATGATAGAAAGGCAACACTGAGTCAAAGAACCAACTGTTACAACTGAGGTCTGTAGAAGAGCATCTTTGAACGCACAGCATGCCAGATGGGCTACAGCTGCATAAGACCACACCAGGTATTACTCCTGTCAGCTAAAAACAGGAAACTGAGGCAGCAATTCACTCAAACTCACCAAAATTGGACAATAGAAGATTGGAAAAATATTGTCTGGTCAGACAAGTATCAATTTCTGCTTCAAATTCAAATGGTAGGGTCAGTATTTGGTGTCAACATTATGAAACCATGGATCCATCCTGCCTTGTATCAAATTCAAGGCTTGTAGTGGCGGTGTAATGGTGTGGAGGATATTATCTTGGCACACTTTGGGCCCCTTAGTACCAATTGACCAGGTGGCAATGCCACAACATGAGTATTGTTGCTGACTACATCCATCTCTTTATGACCACAGTGTACCATCTTCTAATGGTACCTCCAGCAGGATAAGGCGTCATGTCATAAAGCTGGAATCATCTCAGACTGGTTTCTTGAACATGACAATGAGTTCACTGAACTCAAATGACCTCCACAGTCACCAGATCTCAACCCAATAAAACACCTTCTGAAAGCCACCTGGTACTAGCAAGGTGTACCTAATAAAGTGGTCGGTGAGTGTAATTTCATTTTATGTTTATGAATCTTTTTACATCCAACTTTCACTGACCCTTAACTAAATCACTGTTCACATGCCAGATAAAGTTAAAATGAATGCATGAATCAACCCTCTAGGAAGCTAAACTTTTTTTATACACATTGAGAAATTGTGTATGAAAATCATGAGGTGAGTTTATTAAACACCAGATGTTTTGCAATCTTGTGCCGTTGGATGGCTGCTTCTTCATCTGTTTAAGCAGCTGTAAATCTGCTTGAAGTCTCTTACTGGGTGAGCGTAAACAAGTGGAATTCCAATTGCAATACAGAACACTATGAGATAAACAGGCTGAATTAGAAATTTTTTTTTTTCTTTTACTTATGCGAATAACCATACGAGCGTAACCTCCTCAGAATCATTGATCACATCAAACATGTCCAACTTCCTAAAAATAAGATTTATTTATTATTCTTTCCTGGAGCTACTTTTATGTTATATTTAATGGTGCTATAAGTTTAGACCCTGGATTCTATGCAACAAGTGCAGAATAAGAACTCAAAATAAACTAAGAAATTTAGGTTAAAGACAGTAGAAGCTAAAACAACAGACATAATGAAGTTGTAAAAACAGAAACAACAAAATCTAAAATGTTGTTTTTTTTTAATTAATATCTTAACCAAGCAGTTTCCTGAAGTTGCTCAATACGTCTCAAGGTCTGAGGTTGGCGAGAGGATCTATAGAAGTATGAATCTCTCATTTGTATCACAAATAAGATATTTGTCAATTAATAGACCCCCCCATTTTTTAAAATCACAAATGGGTTAACTTCTTTAACAGTTGAGCAGTGTTACTTAAATGATAATCTAATCAAATTCTCTAAACATAAATAAATTAACCTTTTTTTCCAAAGAATGTTTGCTTGTCTGACTGATAATGGCCCTCTTGTGGAACTTTAACAAGCTGCAAAGAAAATAGGTGAGAGGGAAGAATTTTCAGTGGCAGCCTTGTAATGTTTAGACACAACGAGAGAGATCCTCTCCATTTCCACTACAAACGCTGTCTGAGAGTCACAGCTGGTGTTCAAGGTGAAATAAAACCTTTTGATCTATTTTTCATCGCTCTTATTTAATCGTCTCAATAATATCCTCTCCTCTGTATTGTTCTTGTGCTGTCAAAGTTTCTATGTACTGTATATATAATAAATTTATTTCTTTTTTTTGTTTTAACTTTTTCTGCATTTGTTATGTTTTTTTATTAGCTTCTGTGCTTGTCGTTTTGCTGATTCTGCCACTCTGGATCCCTATTTCTGTTCTTTACACTCTCGTTTGCACCTCGTGTTTTTTTTATTTCAACTTCCTCATTTCCTCCCCCCATCTCTTTCAAATAACCTTTGTGTCCCCAAATGCCTCTTCATGCAGCCTTTCACCTGTGCTTTTATCTCTCATATTACATCATTTTCTGAAGGCTGCTTGGTTCCTTATTTTTCACTTGCTGTCTCCTCTCTCCCCTTATCTCTATTGATTTATCCCTCCTCCCTGTCTCGTTGCTCTTCTTCTCATCTGCTCTTACCTCGTCTCCTTTCAGCGCTGCTTGCATGTCAAAAGCCCCGATGACTTGGAGTGGCTGAAGCTGCGCCGCTTCTACTTCAATGAGGACTCAGACGAGATGATCGTCAAAATCACAGACGTGGGCTTTGTCGGCCAAAATTTCTGGGCTGCACTGAAAGGCTCGTCGTCGCACCTTTGACAGATGCATAGATCGCAGCTGTGAAGTCAAACAGATGGAAACAAATTCATATTTTATTTAGTGTTATGTGTTTCTTATAACAAATACAGTATATATAGATATTAAGAGTTGCAGATTTGCTTGCAGGAATAAGAGCTAAACTGTATCATCAGGATTTTAGTAACGCCACGTTATCTGAAAAAGCAAAAAATAAGCGGAGTGAAGGTGATCATCACCTCCATGAGAGACAATGTGACTGACAAACAGCAAGAAAGAGAATCAGACAGTGGAGGGAGGCAGAAATATTCCACTGTCAGGCTAACTGCCAGCCAGAGGAAGAAAAGGAGAGATGTGAAGAGACAGTAAAATGGAGATGTGAAGAGACAGCATTAGGCGAGGAATTACCAGCAGAAGTCTGACAGCAGCTCTCCAAAGAAGTGCCACCTTGGTCTTATGGCCAAAGGCAGTTTAGCAGTCCTGATGTTCTCTCTCTGTTCTGCTTCTGTTTTATTATTCTCTGTTCTGCTTTTTCTACAATTTTCCTCTTCTCTGCCATTTCAAAAAAAGGTTTATGAAACCATTGCTGTCACAACTAAATAGTGAAGATGCTGTTCTGAATAGTATCCTTCAATTATCGCTGTTCTCTGGTTGTTGTGTGTTTTTCCCCTCACTAAAATAGTGCACAAAACCCTGAATCTTGAAATCTAAAAAAGTAATAATAATCTCCTGTTTTGTGTGTTGCCTCATAGCTCAGCCCAGGATTTTTATATTTGTACAGGTTGAGCCTCTGCAGATCCTGCAGGAATAGGTAAGTTGTCTAGTTTGTTTTTTGTTTGTTTTGCATCATCAAGTTTTTTTTATTTTTTACATTAGATAGAATTAGCACCAGTTAAAAAAATGTATTTATTTTAGATATAAAAAGCAATATATGTGTGCAAATTAAACAGGTTTCCTAATTTTACCAATCAAAACCTTATGAGAGAAAAGCACAATGCTTTCAACTTGAAAAAATAAAATGTTATTAAACTTGACCACAACCATAATCAGTGCTTTAAGTGGACAACAAGAAGTGGCGGTGCTCTCTTTATCGGAAGTCGAAACATAAAATAGAATCTTGAATGTAAATATTAATCGATAAAAATAAGTCCTTTTTTCAACATGTCTTAATATGAAATAAGAAAGAGGGAGCTCAAGTCTAGTCTAAAAATAAATGTAATCAAACACTAACGTGTGTTTGTAAAATTATTTTAATTATTTTTTTCATAAAAAAATTAATTATTTTAAAGTTGAAGATGAAACTTTGGTTGGTGATTTTATGGAGGAGCTGTACCATTCTGTATGATACACAACTTATAATTTATAAGCTACAATCAAAACAGTGAAATAAAGAAAAACGAACGTTAAACAAACAAAAAGTCCAAAGCACATAACCTCAGAGTAAAATCTATTTCTACAGAGTAAATCTGCATCGAAAAATGTTGACAGCATGCTCCTATTGTTGTTTTAAACTGCTGCATTGGTACATTCCATTGAGGAAAACAACAGTAGGACAATGATTGGTACATTGTTGAATTGTAAAGTAGGTGTTAAAAGGTCTTCACGGACCCATTGATGAAGTCTGCTCCCATTGGCTACCCGTCATCTGTCAATCAAACCCCCCAGACGGTCGACGTCAGACCCACAAACGCTTATTGAGCCATCTGATTGGTCAATCTATAACTCTAATAACTTGTGATAATGGAAAAAAATCTTTTAAAAAAATTAGGATTAGAAAAAAGAAGTTAATCAGAAAGCAGCAGAGGAAGAATGATTATTCTGACATATAAAATGACTGAGAAATAACTGCCTGTTTCTCAATGTAAGTCAATGGGACTTTGGCCCTTTTGCAACCCAGTGTTACTTCCTATATGGAACACGGAAGGAGGGGGGCTTGCTCTGTCCAGTTTTTTCTTATACAGTCTATGGTCATTACCTGGCTGTGTGAGGCGTCAGCCTGAGAGTCCGCCTGCGTTTCCACCCGCGTTCTTTTAACACCCCGTAGCCACGAGATCATCATTGGGTTTTCATTCACGTTAAAGTCATTTCTTGCTCATTACATTGCTCAGACAAGTTTGTGTTGACGGCGTAGTGTAGAAATCTGGAGACCGCTCGACACCCCCCTCCCCCCTCCCCCTTGTGTGCTAAACAGGAAGTTCCCGCAGGCTCCAAGAAGCCCAAATCCTGTAAACTTCTCTAAAGAAATAAAATGTTATTACTTATTTTATTTGTCAGAATAACCCTTTTTGAACAAGTATGTATTTTCCTAACACATTCTTATTGCAAATTATTATTTTTTTCCAGGATATTTTTTGTCCTTACCGTAAGTTAGTCAAGTTAAAAACTGACCAATCAGACACGTCAAACTACAGCGTGTGGTGCCCGCTGGCCCCCACCTTGAGCATTTGATTGACAGCTTCTCCCGAGGTGCTTTCAGTTGAAGGAGGGATGTGAACTGCCAATAAGCTTACTCATGATTGTCGACTGTAGCTGCCCTAAAAACGCGACTCAGACAAACTCGGTCTGTCACTGTCAGTAGATTTGGCCTCATTTGGCGCCGGAGCTAAGGCATTTATACGGGGATGTTACTCCCTCTGTCCGGTGATAACATGGTGTAGAGATGCCCACTGACGTTGACGTACAAATTTGGCTTGCTATCTGCCAAGCGCAATGAATTGTGGGATACCTTTACTTTGGTTTTTCTAGGTAAATTCGATTTTAAATATGGGTTTTTGTCTGCGTGAGTCGTTGTCTGTGGTTGTTTTACTCTGTTTTTCTCTTTATTATTTTATCTGGGTGTGTTTACTTCTGTTTGCACCATAAGTGAGAGAGAGGGGAAGGATAATCAGGAGCTTGTGTTGTACTGTTGGAATAGCGCGCTGAGCGGTTTAAAAGAAATTATGCATTGTATCATTTCTTATGTGTAGGATGTCATGCGCGTACTTCGTGATTCCTCTGCATATTCAAGCCTAAATTGATCTAATCAGAGCACCAGACGGTCCTAGCTAGGTGAGAAGTGCCGGTGCTCCGATGTAAGATTTAAAGAAGTCCCGGTGCTCAGCACCGGAGCGCACCAGCTCACTTAAAGCACTGACCATAATACAAAACATGAATATGTTGACTTTCCTTGATAATTCATATACAGTGTTCCCCCACGTATTTGCATTTCTTTAATCGCGGTTTTGCATATTCTGTCATTTTTTTTAGTCTGGGACTTTTACGGTTCGTCGCAAACACTTTGACAATTCAAAACGCTTGTATGAAATTTTTGCATCTGAAGGTGGTACTGCACTGCTGAGATGTATCTCCGCATGGAGCAATGGCATCAGCTGACTCAGAAGCATATGAAAAAAATCTTGATATGCCCAAGAAGTTAACTGTGTTGGATAATTATCGTCCAGAGAAGTTGCTTATTATTTGATGAAGGAGGAAGCGGACATCCTTTAGCCTCGGGGTTGGAGAGTTTTCGGGGATTCAGCATATTCACAGATGTCTCTGGTTGCTAATATCCGGGAATAAGGGGGGATAACTGTAAAATTGAGCACAAAATGTGTGAGATTTCCAGGTCAAGTTCAGTGTGGCATAACAGAACCTCAGAGGAACACAATCCAGTGGTTTGTGTGCCAATCCCATGTTCTGGTAGATATTAAGGTTTGTGTCTGATTGGTAATTTGACAAATACCAAAGCTAAATCAACCATACAAACCGAGAACAGAACTTTAATACCACATTGGTTGTGGACCAGCTGAACATCAACCCCCACCAGAGCTGTTGACCTACAAGGTACAGATGAAAATTGAAGGAATGTAGAAGGTGAGAAAAAAAGGAAAGTGGTGAGACTTTGAATGTAGGGGCTATGACAGGAAAAACTAGAGAGCTTGCCAACATAATGGAAAAAAGAAAGGTGGATATCCTGTGTAATCAAGAGACCAGATGGAAAGGAAGCAAGACAGATAGATTAAAATAAGGTTCAAGCTGTTTTATCATTGTGTGTTAGAGAAATGGGAGAAATGTAGTTGGAGTCATCCTAAATGAGGAGTTCGCTAAAATATTCCGGAGGGCAAGAGTGTTTGATAGGGTGAAGAGTGAATGTGAAAGTTGAAGGTGTGATGTTGAATGTTGTCAATGGTGTCCCTTCAGGTAGGACGAGAGTGAGAGGGGAAGGAGAAATTCTAGAGGGAGATGGATGAGGATATCAAGGGTATTCCTAGAGGGGAGAGAGTGTTGATTGGAGCAGACTTTAATGGACATGTGGCAGGGAGAAACAGGTAATAAGGAAGTGAGTGTGGTGTCCATGACAGGAATGAAAAGGGACAGATGGTGGTGGACTTTACGAAAAGAACTGAAATAGGAGTAGTATCTTTTCCAGAAGCAGTACGATGACATAAGAGTGGAGGAAAAAGCTCAGAAATATATTACATCTTGTGCGGATGTTGTAATTTAAATATGCATGAATGGGTAGAGTGTACCCTGATAGCATAGGATGATGGTGTACAGGATGACTATGGTAGTGAGGAAACTGAGAAACAGATTATCGGTCAAAGCTAAAGGGAAGTATTGTGTGGTTTTGAGGAATTAAAACAGCAGTATAGAATTCTGGAGATTCTTCCAGATAGTTGAACAGCTACATCTGAAGTGATCAGGGAGACTGAGAGAAAGGAACGTGATGTGACATCTGAATTGGCAAACACAGATAAATAAACTTGGGGGTGGAATGAGGATGTTCAGGGGAGTGTAAAGAGCAAAGGTTGGCTTAAAGTTCTGAACCGCTCTTTGTCCGGCTCGTCACCTAGGATCTGTCTGCCATGGGAGAACCTTCCAAGGGCAAAAGCCCCCGACACCTTGGTTCCCGGGATCACTTAAGGTGATGGTTCACAGAGGGGATACAAGCAACCTAAATGAGCTTCCTTCCTTGGGTGGCTGGGCTTCCCCTTAGAGATAGGGTGAGAAGCTCAGTCACACAGAGGAACTTGAAGTATAGTCGCTGCTTCTCCACATCCAGAGGAACCAGTTGAGGTGGCATCTGGTCCGGAGGCCTCCTGGACGCCTGCCTGGGGAGGTGTTCCAAGCATGTTCCACTGGAAGCCACAGGGAACACAAGGATGGCTGGACTGGGAACTCCTAAGGATCCCCCCCAAAGGAGCTGGAGGAAGTAGCTGGGGAGAGGGAAGACTGGGCACCTATTCTTAGACTGCTGCCACCATAATCCGATCCTGGATGAGCAGAAGCAGGTGGAGAGATGGATAAATAATAAAAAGTGGGACACTGAGAGAACAGAAATAAGCAGATGAGTTTAGGGAGATGCAGGACAGGGTTAAGTTGCTAAAAGCCAAACAAAGGGTGTACAAGGACACGTATGACAAGTTGGAGCTTGATTGAGAACCTAAACCTCAAGCTCAGACAGGACGGCTACTCAAGGCATGAGGCTGCTATCGACAAAAAGGTAAAGGGGAATAAGATAAGTCCGTGACTGCCTTAAAAGAAAAATCTAATAGGAAAAGAAGAAAGATAAAAAGAGAGCTTGAATGAAGACAATGGGGATAGTAAACAAGGACTAAAGAGAAATGAACATGCTGAGTAAACTGAGCAAAAGCCTAATGGACTGAGAGATTGCAGTATTTTTCATGTCATTATTAAGTACCTAGAAATTAAAGAACCTAAAGGGATTCAAATAATCCAGTTTATTATTTTGCCAAGGATCTTGCCAGTGTGTTTGTGCAGAAGAATCACTGAGACACACAGAATACTGAATACTTCAGCGAAGTATGGTTTTACTTGTCTGGCATCAACAAATTGATCAAATTAAACTTTAATTATATGTATTTAGAATATATAAGATATATTGCAAGGTATACAACTAAAACAGAGTATTTGTTGTTCATCTCTTCAGATTGAAAAGACGGGTTTGATCACCCACCCTCCTTGGATGCTAAAGGTCATCTAGCTGTTTGAGGCTCAGAGGGTTCGACATGGCGTGATTTGCCCAGAGGCCCAGCAGGTCCAGAAAGACAACTGGTAGTATCCACATTCTGATGAAAGCTAAGACAGTCAGGTAGAGATAACTTATTTTTTTAGCTTTTAAGTGTAATTTCTGAATTAACAAACAAAAGAATAGAAAAAAATCATATCTGCTTTTAATCAAAAAGTTTAACCGCATAAATCCTTTTTTATTATTATTATTGCCAGAGGTCTACAAGAGTGACTTTAGGAATAAAAATTTAAGTATTTTTCACCACATTTAAATATGTAAAGAGATATTCCAATGAATGTTAAAAGCAAAAAATTAAACAAGCTCATTGTGGGCATTATAGGCATCTAATATACTGCAGATTGGCTAACAGGATTTATGAGCACCTCTTTGGACACATTTACATATTAATGAGTACACATTGATTTCCCATGAAAGTGCTGAGCATGTGCTTTGTGGCTATATTTAATTCAACTGCACTGCCAAAGTGTTTAGGGCAGTACAATGCTCATGATGAAAAACAAGGATTTTTAAGTAAAGCAAAAGTGACATGAAACAAAAAAAGTACATTACTTAAAATAAAGATCCCAGTATTACATAATTACATAATTTGTCTACTAAATTATTAAAATGGTCATTGTAATTTGTAGATAACCAGTCAATTTCTCTCTCTTCAGAGGGGAGGCTAAAAAGATCTCCTCTCTTTTTCTGAACAATATTACTTCAGTGTGCATTCATGAAAGTTCAAGAAGGAAATGCTCAAGGCCTTTGTCATCATACAGTGCATAAAGACGTTGCACAGGCTCATTCCTACAAAAATAAGATTACAGCTTGACTGAATGTCAAGTTGTGGAATTTATTTAGGTGACAAAAAAAATCTATAGTATATTACCACAGTCCTGCATAGTCTGCTAGAAAGGGTTTGGGCTGTTTGCTCCATTCTAGGTGGGAGGTGCTTCGTGGGGTTGAGTCTACTAGAAGGATGGATTTTTAACCAGAACTCTTGCTGAAGATCTGGGTTTCTGGGTCTTCTCCTGGGGAATAGGGGCTACTAGACCTGGGGTATAGGTGTACCTTGAGATACTTCTGTTACCAAGCTAAGCAGCATTTGTAAGCAAGAAGCGTTTTAGGGTCTTGTGAAATAGGAATCTGTGAACAGAGTGACGGGGTCCACACGCTAGAGGCCGCAGGGAAAAGATGCCTGGGGTCAGACCTTTAGCATGGAGCTGGAATGGTCGAGAGAGATTGAAATAGCTCTGTATCGATAGTATCAATACCAAGATAAAGTATCAATACTATTGTGATGAGATTGATACTTTTGATACATTTGTCACAGTTTTTCTTTAATACGTACAGTAAAGTACTTGAATTGACTTTGGAGTTTATGCAGGTGCGGAATTTAGCTGTCTACGGTGTTGCCAGATTGGGTGAAAAAAAAACCTAGTTTGAGCAAAATCGATTTGAGTGGAAACTGCCCTATCTGGTAACACTGTCTGTCTGTAAACAACCATCTCTCACCCTACTGCTCACACCTTACCCCTCCCCTCCCAGATTCATTAGACAGCAGACAAAATCATAAAAGAGTGACACAGTTACACCAATGGCAGGATTTTTTGTCTAGTTGATGTTTTTATAGTTTCAACCACCAAACAGGTTCTGGGTGCAGCTGTGTCTGCAGCTCACTGCCCTCACTAGGGGAAGGGTCAAATGTGGAGAGTAGATTTCACACAAGGTGTGTGACAACAAAGAGTACTTTAACTTTATCTGGACTTTATTGCCGTGTTATTTTTTGTTTATCTCTCTCTTTAAAAAAAAAAAAAAAGCATTTATTTCTTCTTATATAGTGACTGTTATTTTATTACTGGCTTTATTTTTACATACATGCTTGTGGTGTTTTTGTTGTTTTTTTTTTACATTTTTGCTACATTAAAGTTAAAAAAATGTTGCACTAGTTACTGTTTTATTATTATTGTATTGTACCATTACTAATATACATGCTCTATATTTGATGCATGTTCAGTTCAGATTGCTGTAATTTTTTAACCAACATTTCTATTTCCCCAAAGGTCTCTCTCCCTATTTTTTTTACTAAGCACACCCAATTAACAAAAATGGTGTATTTCCAAAAGATTTCTATAACCACAACATTTCAAGGAAAAAGTATCAGTATCAATATCAGTAAGACTAGCTCTGTAATTACTTGGTATTGGATTAATTCCCAAATTCCCAGTATTGGCTATCCCTATTGTGAATCACTGATCGCTGTCGTAAAGGCGAGTCAATTTTGGT
The DNA here is from genome assembly GCF_002922805.2 of Oryzias melastigma. NCBI lineage: Eukaryota > Metazoa > Chordata > Actinopteri > Beloniformes > Adrianichthyidae > Oryzias > Oryzias melastigma. Next base: position 13,734,689 of record NC_050527.1, read on the forward strand.
GCATACCAAGGAGAAAATATTATTTGGAGAAACTGTCAGAGTTTGTAGGGAAGTGAACATTGGATCATGCCCGAAGAAGCCTGAAGAGTTTTCATGGATCAAGACAGGTTTTAATGTTGGTGTCAAAGATG
>NC_050527.1:13734874-13752647 GCF_002922805.2 Oryzias melastigma
TTAGGAGGCGAGTCAAACTTGGTGCATACCAAGGAGAAAATATTATTTGGAGAAACTGTCAGAGTTTGTAGGGAAGTGAACATTGGATCATATCCGAAGAAGCCTGAAGAGTTTTCATGGATCAAGACAGGTTTTAATGTTGGTGTCAAAGATGCAAGGCAAGGTTCCTAAGAACCTGGACTGGGAAATCCAACAATAAGATGGAGTCTGCGTGCACTATGAAGAATTCTTTACTCAGCTTCAGAAGCAAAAGAGAAATATTTATTGCTCTGTAAAAGCATAGCAAAAATTGTGTTTATGCGAAACAACAACCCAGGATATAAAAGGCTGAATAAAAATCTGCAAATGTGCTGAATATATTGTGTTTCAGTCGATGCATTAAACAGCAGGTCATTGGTGTCACACTTTTACTAGTAATGTTTTAATATGTCAGCAAATTCTGGCACAATAAGCTTCAGTTGTGATGCAAACCTGTGTTGTTTTAGGAGAAAACATCCACCCACCCCATCAAAATGTATTCCGTCCATTTCGCTCATACACACTAAGTACATGGGATTTGCTATTGCTTGTTATGCCCCTTTGACAGTGAAAAAAATAAATCAACATTTTAAAATCTGCTAATGACAAATCTGATCACCAATGTGTTGTGCTGATAAAGATATATATTTTGCATAAGGTACTTTAAATGTGGAAAATCAAAATGAATCTGTCAATGATCAGTGGATTGGGCGATAGAGCGCCGTCCAGCGGCTGCTGCCCACCACTGAGAGAATTTCCCCATTGTGGGAGTAATAAAGGATTTTTGATTGATTGATTTGTTTAAATATTATTAAGAAAATGGGAAAGCATAAATGCTATTTTTAAGGTCTGTCCTTGCAATTTACTGCATTCTTTAAACATATGAACATTTTTTTATAGGTCATTAGGTCTACGAGGGTTAAAAAATACATTTATCCACCGGATGTTACACTAGAATCCAGCTGTGGACAGCATAGAATAGACTATTTAATAACCTAATATTTAAACCACAAATAAACCATTAATATATATATTATTTTTATATAGCAAACTAAAACAAATTCCAATTTGTGATTGTAATGATATGTTAGTTTGAAACTTAAATATTACTGGAGTGATTCTTCAAAATCTTTGTAATATTTTATAACAAAATGTTTTTTTTTTTAGGCCCAATCCAAATTCTTCGCTTCTCCCTAGCTCGTCTCCCTTCTCCTCTATTTGAAGGGGGAGTTTAAGTGTAATTGTGTCCAGGAAATGTATTTTTTAAATCCGATCCTCCAAACGGAGGGATATAAAGTCCTCCCACGCGTCCTGCTGAAGCGCTTTTGGGTGAACAATTAAAATCTCTTTAGCTTCAGATGACTAACTGCATCTTTTATAATATTAGCTTTTACTTTTACGATCTTGTGAATTGCTTACTCCAATATTTAGGATGTTAAGAAATGAGTAAATAAAAAAAATAAAATAAAATAAAAATAAAAGCTGTTATTTTTTAAAAAAAACAAGGGGCAGCCGAAAGTGTTATTGTCAAGAGTTTCATGTCTAAATATGATTTTGAAAACATAATGAGTTAAGGTTTAAAGAAGTCAAAGATTTTTTATTTTTAAAACATTCAGCTATTAAGAACCTTTGAAATCATTATCAGCCACCAGAAAATAATTTGTTTATAGATGTATTGGTCATTAAAAATATAATTCCGCAAACTATTAACACAATATTTGAAGGTAACGGCCAAACAGAAAAACACACAAGCTTATTTTTTATTTTCATGACTTGCGTTTAGAAGGTGTATTTCCTCTGATATCTTTGATCTCAAAGTCAAATCCATATTGTATAGCTGATGACCTGCACCCTAAGGGCAAAAGATTCCTAAATTATCAAAATACATGAAGTGATTATTTAGATAATGACTGATAAAACACCCTGTGTCACAAGCGTACAAACCATTCACCCATGGAAAGGTCAAACAAAAGGGGACACATAATGCAACGCTGTCAGACCACCTTATTGACTTTAAAAGGGACCAGTGGTAAATTCCCTCTATTACACTTACGTGTTTGATGGATGTCCACATAGAGCGACAGCTCGCTGAGATTGCTTCTGAAATAGTTCCTAATGATTTATTCTGACAGACGCCTGAGATGCACCAAGAGAACATAAACACCATTCTAGAATTTTGTCTGTGAACTTGCCAAATTCTCCATTCTCTGCGCAAATATTAATGTTGACTCTGTCCAGGTGGGAAGTTTTGAAGACCCACTGCGATTATCCTTTGATGAATTTGAAAGGTGTTTCCAGTGGTCTTTTAATTAAGATTTTGTCATTTTCAACCAAATTTTGCCTATAAGTTGTGGGAGGGATCATTTGCGAGGAAGTAAGCCGCTGCTTATTTCCCTTGATCCCTTTGTTTAGATCAAGGGTGTCAAACTGGGCTGGACCAGTAACATAATAGAAAAATAACTTGTGGTCAACTTTATATCTGTAGCTGTTTTGTTTTTTCTCAGTTGGAAAACATTTCTCAAACATCCTTGTGGTCTAATCATGTGTTATTATAACATTAGAGCAATTATTAGTATTATTATCTCTTTGACAATTACATTTTGGGTTTCACACCTGATAATTTTTATAGCAGCTTAACAGTGGAGAGGCTGGCAGGGAACCAAACTGCATCTTACCCGGACATGGCACGCGCTTGCAAAGAAATCTTTTATTTCTTGATCTCTTGTCATGATGGCATGTCTTTTTCTTTGCTTCCCCTAGTGGCTGAATTGTGCACTGCGGCCATTTCTTTAAATAACCATAACTCGCCGCAGGAATTGGCTAGAAACTTGCCTGACCGCCCCCCAACATCCTTAACTTACAGCCCCTCACAACCCCAAACTAACATTAGCGGTGCAACAAAAATGGCGAGCAATATCGGAGCCTGGCATGTAAGGTGACAGGAGAAAGGGACACATTTGTAAGATTTACGGTATTGTGTATTAAAATAAAAGCGTTTGGCCGATCACTGTTTCCTTTGCAGAGAAGGTAGCGGAGAAGAGGAGTGGGTGTTTGTGTTAACCTGGGGGAGTGCAGGCAGTGCAGACTCTTCCTGTAAGGGGCAGTTCTCACTTTGTGACATCAGCTTGGGAGCTTTTGTGGGTTCGAAGAGGCTGGTGCACAAAGTGCAGGTTTATAGAGGATTACTCAGAAATGTGTGAACGGATCAAAATACAGTTTTGGGTTATAGTGATAAAGAACATTATAATACACCTAAAAGATATAGGCCCTTTAACGGCTTTAACCCAGATTTTAAAACTACGTTCAGTCTTATTTGTTACTAACCCTATTTGTGTCGACTTGTTTTCTAATTTTTTTTTCTTACAAAAGTCCCTTTACTTTTAATGCTCATTTATTTTTACAAACAAAACCTGACCAAACTTACTTCTTTCATTGCAGGTTACAAGATCCTCCAGATCACTATCACACTGTAATACTATCATGCAGTGTAAGCATGTACACTTTTATGTCCTGGTTCTAGCCTTTCAAGAAGAATTATGGTCCATCCGATGTAGAAGTCAGCGTTAACTAACTGCTGGTGCTATATTAGAATTGATTTTGAGAGTGATGGATTCAGGCTTTCTTTTTTACATATTTATTTATTTTTTACAACTTACTTTTTTTTCTTTTTACATCTTTTTTGCCTTTACTTCTGCCTTCTGCCTTTATTCATTCAAGAACATTTCCCAATTCTTCTTTACTTTGGCTAAGCTAAAACAGCTCCTCATTCATGCTGTTTTATTTATCCCCTCCTGTGCTGCATAACTGTGTGTTTTCGTTCTGCCCTCCTTCTCTCTCTTCTCCCGCTTGTCAAATGTTTGCTCCGTCAGTCCCTGTGTGTCTTTGTAGCCATCATAGTTCCTGTCAGCCAAGTCTCTAGAATTAAGTGGTTCACATTAATATGAATGAACCTTGTGCTTCTTGTTTTGGCTTTACAACCATCTCTAGGGAAAAAAAGGACTTTTTTTTTCCTCCTCTTCACAGTTGACCTTTGAATGAACGTCAAGTTGAGTGTACTTATGCAAATTCAGTTTGTTCTTGCTTTTAATTCATAGATTTATTTTAGTCTATCAACATATCAAGGATGAAATTTTGTTAAGAAATCACAAGTCTTAGATGTCCAGTCATGTGTGTAGTTCTGCTAGGAATATTTTTATCTTGTTTTCCAAAGAATATATGAATATACAGCAGAATATATGTATTATGCTGTGGCCAAAATACAACAGCTCATAAATGCCGCTTTGTTTTAAGGGTGACAGTTCTGTAGACAGACTCACAATGGGGTCAGTCTTTACATTCTTCAACTTAGATGCAGTTTTAAGCCCGTAAACTGACTTTTTATGTTTGAATGTCTTTTTAGATCATTTTTATTTATATATCAATTGAAAAAATCTTTTCCGGATTTTCTTTTTATGTTTTCATTTTGAATATGAGTTTCATCTGATCACACAATCATAAACAACAGATTTGCAAGTCACATTCTTTTTACTGGAGCATCAAAACGTGGTCAGATCTTCATATGAGAGGATAAACCCCGTCACAGCTCTGTCCATCAAGCGTATTCAAAGAAACACTTTTCATGGCTTATCATATCGGTTTGACATTTTTCACGCTTTTCTTACTCTATTTATGCTCAGGTTTACACAGATAAACATGTCTTCTTCAACAAAGCCCATCAAACAGCTCTAAAAAATCCTTTCAAAAGAAGCCATATCTGGCCTGCTGTTGTTTTTAAATGATGTGCCTTTATTGTATTTTTTGTGGCATTTACAAGAACTTCATGTCTATTTCTGAAAGATGTGACATTGTTGTTTGGAAAAAAAACTTCAAAACTTGTTGGACTTGTTCACATGTTTTGCAGGGGAGCAGAAAGTACAATGAAAAACTACAGGAGGGAACAGTCTCTGACTATGAATGGATCAACGGGAAGCTTTTGATATAAAAAAAAAAAATAGAAAATTAAACCTTTCTCGTACTTTGACTTTGCCTTCAAATACGTTTAGGTATATATTTTTCACAGTTTTCTGTATTTTGAGTGTTTTTGTTTTCAGGATAAATGCTATAAAGCCAATGAGTTTCATACATTTATATTTATGCACATATGATGGGAAACATTTAGCAAAACCTTTGTTTAGCATATAAGTAGCTCTAATTTGACAAACAAAGGTGTGTATCAACCATACAAGTTTTCCTGATAATAGAATAAGTGAACAAGACAAACATAAGTTAATGCGTGAAAGCAGACATTCAAATATTCCAAGTGAACTAAAGAATAAATTGTACATTTCTTCCCAAAAAATCCTTTTTAAGCAGCAAGACAAATACTCCTAACATACAGAAGGAAAGAAAACTATTGCCTTTCTCCCTTATGTCCTGATCACTAAAAGCTTTTGTGAATTAAATGTCAAGCAACACTTTCATTTGGATGGTAAATGCATGAGCATACATTTAATTTCATGCAGAGATAAATAAAACAAATCTGATTGCATTACACTACAAACAGCTTGTGGACATGACTTATACACATTGAAACGCCTCATGTATTGATTTGTCTCTGAGTCTTTCATTAAGCAGATAAAATGAGATTTTCTACATGTTTTATCCAGCTCATACAACACAACCAACCTCATGGATGACCTGAAAATTCATACCAGACAGCTGGATACCAGCGAGAAACGGAGCAAGCTTCGTTTACATTGACAACAAAATCAAGGGCAAATCTATCCTGCAGCATACGACCGGCGTTCTGTCATCAGGAGAGGTCGAAAGCACACATGGGAAATAATGGAACCCACTGCTGTTTTCTGATTTTTATACTTTAGTTTACTTCTGTATCTCTCCATTCCAATGTTCTTTCAATTCATCTTTTCTGTTTGCTCCATGATCTTATCTGTGCTCAACTGTGTGATCCTCTGCTTCATCTTGGTGTATTCTACTTGTTTTCCCTCTTCCCACTTCTCTTTTCCCACTTCCCCTCACCTTTTACTGGAAAACAGCTTCTGCAGCTGCTCCTTCTCTGGGAGGGTAAAATTGAAGTGTGAAGCAGTGAAGAAGAGGCTGTTGTGATTGGATACAGTTTGTGTTCTGATGTGAGGTTTGTGGGTCATGTTTGTGAATGCCAAACAGAGAAGTTTGTGTGACTGGAGATAAAGAGAGAGAAAGTGATTGTAAAGATAAAAAACAAAAACTATGAGATGTTTCTGAATTTCTGAATTTTAACTATGTTAAAAAACTAAACAGATTCACTTTGGGTGTAGTCAGACTAGACACACTTGGTTAGCTTTAAATGAACCAGAGCTTGTTTCCCCTGATAATCTGGAACAAATTTTCAGTCTGACTACACCCAAGCGAACTTTGGTCCGGTGGTGCAGGACCAGGAACAGTTCTCAAACCCATCTTCCGAGGTAGTCTCGGTTTGTTTCCAATCGGACTGAGCTCCAAGTATGCTTTGAGTTTTCTGTTTAAATACGCTTTGAGTGGAACAACTAGACCAAAATGGCCACCTTAGCCGAGCATTATGGGATGCAAACAGAGAAGGAAGGAACCAACCACGGACAAACATGGAGCAGCAATGCAACAGCAACTTATTAAATTGTGGTCAGACGAATGCAGGGTCAAACTTTTCTGATATGATACAAATTGATCACTGTTTTGCTGACAGTCGATGTCTACCTACTTGGCTGACGTCTCCTCAGTAACCACATTGTAGCATGCCTCCGCCATACCAAAATAGTAGTAAAAGTAGTAGTAAATAATTTGTATAATTTTGCAGAAGATATATATTTGGTCAATAACAAAAGATCTTCTTAATAGTTTGTAATGTAATACTGGTTGGTAATGGCACAGGTCAAATGTTTCCTTTAGGTTTTTACCAGTTTTGGACACAATGTAACTGCTATTTTGGTCCATTCTTCCATACAGATCTGCTCAAGAGCTGTAGTGTTTTGGGGCTTTTGCTGGGTAAAACAGACTTTTAACTTCCTTCCACATAACCTCTAGTGGACTAAAGCAACTCCTGCATTAATCAACAATCTCTGATCTTTGTCATGTTGGAAGATCCAGCCACATTTTAGACTGATGTAAGGAGGTTTTAGCCCCAAATCCCACTATATATGGACCAATTAATCATTTCCTTCATGCAGACCAGTGGTCCTGTCCCCTTTGCATAAAAGCAGCACCAAAGCATGACGTTCCCACCCTCATTCTTCACAGTGGGTTTGGTGTCATTGGGATGCAACTCAGCTCTGGACGTCAGAGATAAAAAGATTTCCAGTTTGTGAGCAGAGTGTCTGAAAGCTCTACTCCACATGGTGATAAGCAGGCAGATGGCACTGTGAAAATACTGTGAAAATAATAATATAGGAGGTGAAGGATCTGAGGGAATGGGAGGGTGAACATATTGAAGGAGATTTGATATGGATGGCTTTGACGGTAAATAGAGGGATGTGGACCGTGGTCTCAGCTCTAATTGGGTAATTAACCAGTTCACCTGTGTAGTTCTGGACTGTTTCCTCACTGTTCTCCTGATCATTCGTACTCCAGCAGGTAATATCTACAGTACATGAAGCCCCAGGTGGAGGGAAATAGTCAAGAATCTTGTATTTCTTCCATTTTATAGTAATCATTTGATCGCTTGATTTATTCTCACTGAGTCTCTTGCTTCTTTGTTCAGGTGGAGCATCTAGTCCCTGGTGTCCTTTGACAGCTCTTTGGTCTTGGTCATGGTGGAGAGGTTCCAGTATGACCATTTAAGGGTGTAGACAATAATCTTTTATACAGATAACTAAGCAAGTGACATACAGGTAATGAATGGAGGATAGAAGAGCTTCTTAAAGAAGTAACAGGTCTGTGACAGACAAAATTCTCAATTGTTTGTAGGAGACAGGTACTTAATTTTTGTTTATTATATAAATGAACCTGTTAAAAATCATACATACGATTTCCTGAATTCTTTTTTACATTTGGTTTCTCACAGTTGAAGTGTATCTAAGATCAACATCACAGACTTCTCTCTCATGTTTTTCTGTGGGACAACTTGCAGAATCAGTTGAGCATTATAACAGGTATGCATACAAGTCCTACAATTATGACAGCACTAACTTTAAAGTTTTTTTGCCATTAGGAGTCCAAATTATGGGCTCCTAAAATGACTGAGACTCTCAGGGATCTTGTACTCTGTCATAAGAGCAGTTTCCCAGGTGTCTAGCCCAGTAACATTCAGGATCCTGTGCAAGTATTTCATGTCTTGAGTCAGACAGAATTTTCATGTTATTCTGTGGGTTTCTCCTGTGGGAGAAAAGTTCTGCAACTGGACTTTCAAGCTTCTATCTCTGATATCTGGCATGGACTAGTTCAGTTGCTGGACGAAAAAGAAAAAAAAAAGCACTCAGAGAAGGAACATTTTCCAGTACCTTGATGATGTGGCCTGATTTTATTGTTGTTTTCACTTTTTCAGCAGTTGTTCATTAACAAAAAAGCAAGGATTGGAACTAAATTAGATAAACTGTATGTATTCTATTTTGAAATTTGTAGGGATGTTTACGTAAGTCACTCTAGATAATCATTTAAATTCATTGAATGGTAAATAAATGCAGTGACAAAACGCTCTCTTACTGAATGTAGTAGTTTTCTAGGATGAGCACTAGAAGGGTGCATCTGAAACTGTAACAACTATGAATTGCTAAGGAAAATGCAGGTTCAAAACATATATTTTCCAATGTATATTTCATTTAAAGTTCAGAGGTAATTGTCAAGCCCATGTGTTTTTGTTCTTACACTATGATGAATTACAATGTCCTGCAGCTGTTTTTCTTTTTGGCAGTATAGAGTTGGCATCTTTAGCGCCAAAAAATGTCTTTTTTTTATCTTTCTTCCAGGAATTTTAGGGAAGCTACAATGAAAGCTGAAGTAGCAGAGTTGGTAATGGTACAGATACAGGAGGTAAAGACAAAGCAAAAGGAAAGAAGAGACAGAAGCTTCTGTGCAAGTTTGGCATGTGAGATAAATTAAATGTACAGTTCCTAAGTTTTTTGCGCACGTTTCCCTTTTGTGACCAGTTATACAACCCAAATTACTGCATTTATGTTACCAAGTGAAATTTTATGTAAAGAGACTGAAAAGAGTAAGGCCTACCTTATGAAGTGATAATAACACAATTATGCATGTAAATAATTTGAAATCCCCCTCCGATTAAAATCTTGTTTTGTGATTTTAAGACATGTACATGTGGTATTTTCTTATGAAAGAGAACAAATGCATTAAAAATAATGTTGATTTTGCATTTCGGAGTACTTCTATTTTTAAATCCATGTCAATCAAACTGTTGCAAAGATGCTCCATTATAACTAATGGGCCTTTGTAATGTCACAACAGGCCGTGCCAAGAGCACATGTGCAAGCTCCATGATCTGCCTGATTGATAGATGCAAGTTTTTCCGCAAGGTTTGCGAAGTAACTCTGGGCTCACGCTGAGGCTGGAAGACCAGTGCCCTTCCCCTTCCTGCTCCCAGAGGCAAGGCCACGATCCGTCCCGTGGAGGAGGCACTGGGGGCGGAGCTACCCAGCCACACCCACCCAGAGGAGATTTCAGGCTTCAGATCAACAGGAAAAATTGATTTTTTAGGACATTAAGGCCCGGTAGTTCCACAGGCGATATAGGGGCGCATAATCGACGTGCTTACACGCGGTACAAAATTTGGCTTCCGTTACACGCGGAAATAATTTTTGAACTGCAAAACAATTGATTAAGCTGGCGCGTCTAAACGTGTGTTGCAGATTGTCCAACTTTGTTACCCAAGATACGCCCATCAAATCCTGTGGGACCAGGCCCTTAAAGCACTACTGGGAAATGTTTCTTTAATTAAAACAAATTGTCATAGGAGACTTGAAAGAGAAAAACAATATTGTGCTTTAAACTGCTAATATGTCATTTAAAAAAAAATAAGGAGTTTTATAAACACACATTCATTAACATTAATTGCTCCAAAAAAACAAAGGAAAGTAATTGTAAATGATGGGTGCTGTATTTTTATTTAATCCAGGAACCATATAAACCTATTTTTTCACTACGTGTTTTATTGGTCTGCACCATTACAAAATGGTGCATTCACTCATTTTTATGCCATGAATTTGATGATCTAGCCCCAGGCTAAGGCCACCCATATATTACTTTTCCAATATAATCAGGCAATAAATGGCTCTGACTAATATGCAGAAAATGTCTATTGGGGTCATTTAGAAATGCTTTGAAGGAATAATTTGTCTAGCGGGCATGTTCTGAACCCATTGTTTATATCAACACAAGACAGAGCAGCCCATGATTGGTAAGAGTCAAGTGAAATTGGTATTGCATAATGGTGTTGCATAATGGACAAAAAAAAAAAAAACAATATTAGAATAGTAAAAGGAGGTCTACATTTTCAATTTAAAAAATCTATTGTTTCAAAAGAAAATTAATATTTTGTCTAGATTGTTTTTAATGCATGTCCACAGCTTAATAATAAACACTTTTATTAATTTTTTATCTTTTTTTTTTACAGTAATTAGTGATATTTCACACCTAACACAGTGCCAATTATAATGTTTTGCTCCTATTACTGCATGCTATGTTTGGGTGTGTATTTTGTCTAACAAGTATTTTAAAAGCCTAAACACTGCTAGTTGTGTGTTTGACAGTTTGGTGTAATCTGTGAGGCAGAATGTGTATTAAGGCGAAACGTTTTTGCTCTCTTATTTTATGAAGCTTCAGGGTGCCAATTAGAGCCTTGTGTGACTTATTGTGCTGAGTGGAGCAGCAAAAAAATGCTTTTTTTCAGCCTTCCTGCCCTACTCTGTCTAAAGTTAGCATATTAGTCTGAGGGCCGGAAGATGCATTGTAATTAAAGCGGTGCTCCTGGGTTGATAGTTGCCTGCTAATCTCTAACTACCCTTCCTTGATTAGAATTTTTATCTTGCGGTTTGCACATGGCACATGCTGAGACTTGATTTCTAAAAAGAGAGCAATGGGTAATATCTTCCTATTGATGAAAGCAGGCACATTACCTTGGCATTGCAAATCACAAATGACTGTGGTGGGAGAGTATCCAATTTTTTAGGTGAGGTCCTTAAACTGGGCCAAGTAGCAAACACCGCCACAGCTGGCTCATTTCACTAATAAACAAAGCGGCCCACCTACAGCACAGACGAGATGAATGGGAAATTTTAATCAAGGGATCTGCCAAGGGGTGTGAGTAAGCAACCTAATACATCTACTACTTCAAAAAAACTAATTAATCAATGAAAAAAAAAACACAAAATGCATTAAAACTGCGGTGTAGCAAGTTTTCTCTTTTTTTCCCATCTTTAATTTGGGAATCACTTGGAAGATAAAGTTTGTTTTGTGGCTTTCTAATTTTTAGTTGCTAATGAATAAGTACTTTCATCAGTTTTGTTCATCATCTAAACAACCTGGAACAAAAAAAATTGAAGATGTATTTCAAAATTTTAGCTAGAAATAAACTAAATCTTCAAGGCACAACAAATGCATGTTATGTTTTCAAATCCAAGTCCCTCTAAAATTGGAAGGTTCAAAAGGATAAGACTTCAAATTTATAAAGTTCAGTTTTTTTTTTTTCGTCGACGTATTTTGTGAGCCTTTTAAAGTCCCTCCCCAGTGAAAATAATGTTTTTTTTAATTTTTAACATTTATGTGTGGCTTTTTTTTCTGAAAGACAAAAATATAATAAATCATTTCATGTTTGCATTTCCAAGTATTTCTCCTTTTAAATCGGTGTCACTCAAACTGTTTGAGAAAAACTCTGTTTGAATTCCTGCAACTTGCTTACGTCACGATAGCTAACTCGGATGCAGTGTTGGGGCCTGAACACTGCAAGAGAAGATAAGATAACATTCAGCAAGGCCAAGTGGGCCCCCCTGCCTAGGGACTGGAGACCTGGACAGCGACCCTGCTAGCTCTGCTGACTCCTGGGCGGCAGCACTTGCTTGCTTTGCCGGACTCTGGGCAGCGGAACTCGCTACGCTGTCCACTGGGCGACTGGCTAGCATAGCCACCTAAGCCAATGTGGGCAAACACAGCTGGGGCCACCACGGAAACTGCGGACAAACCCAATTGGGGCCCACATTCTCTGGCCACTTTTAAACTATTTGGTGCCGACTAGGCCTTCCTTCTGGGAGGACGCAGTACACAGTGGACAGCCTGCACTTTCACCGGTATAGGTTTTGTTTTAGGTTGATGTTTTTGTATGTATTTATATGTGACGAGCAGAGAAAGTGATAAAAATTCATGTCGGCTTCATGTCATGTGTCCAAGACGGTATTTTTTTAAGTTGGCCTCACGTATTTAAAAAGAAACTAAAAGTAAAATACCGTTAGCTGTCACAAATATGCTGTCTGCGTTTGATCCGACCTGCGGAGGAGCAGCGAGCTGCAGCAGGGTTGGAAGAGCGGCGAGCTGAACCACCACCGGGTGGTTTAACCTGACATGGCAACCGTTCTTCTGAACTTAACCTTCCGTCTGCATATAAAAATGTCACCACTGGCTGCTCGCATTTGCAAAATGATGCGCAATTAGACCCTTTCTGCATTCTGGCATTTCATTAGATTTCTTGTTAAAGTGAATTCAAGTATCAGCATGTGCTAGCATGAAGTCACTTATGAGCTCCAGCTAGTCCTGCTCGCTGGTGCAATGCAGCCTAAATGGTCATGTTTTATTTTTTACAAAAGATGATTGGAGTGTGACTTAAACAAATCGCAGGTCAAAGTCATCACCCTGTCTTTCGATGATTTTTCAGTTGCTATTCATTTTATATGGCTAGAAAGCATTGGTTTGTCCTATAGCAGGAGGCAAAAACAGAGGTAGGCAGATAGTCTAAGAATTTTGTTCTACTAATTATTGGCATGCTTTCTCTCACAAAAAAGCTTTAACAGAACAACCTTGGTATTTGCCTGGTTTTTCAAAAATCCAACTCTGCAAGTCTAGAGACGTAGTTTTTTTTTCCAAAACAAACCCAAATGTCAACAAAATCCATTGGATTTTCCCATTCCCTGCAATAGCTCTTTGGAGGAGAAACTTCTCGATTGTGTTTTTTTTCATGAGTAACTCACGATTACAGCAAGATGCTTAATCTCAAAAACATTAAAGCTACATTACCTGTATCCTATCATGTCTGGATTCTCCCATTTTACTCCAAAGATAATTTCTCAAAAGATATGAGTTTTTGTTCGAGTCACATGCAAACCTGTATTTTTGAATGGAACACAGCTGCCTTAAGAATCTCACTCAAGACAAAATCCATAAACCAAATGAAACAGGCGTTCACCTAGTACACTTTCTGATTATCTTTTCTCTTTGTTGGAGCACCATGCATTATTTTTACATAAGCTCTCAAAGATTTGCATGTACTGTGTATGTACAGTGTGTTCATGCTTCACTGAACATTGTCATGATGCAAATTCCACTTCAGCTCACCTCTTCTGTTTTATGTCATTCTTTTCCGTTCAGTCTAAAGACACCATTAATGAAGAAACAATGGCACTATTTGAACATGACTGACTATAATATGGAAAGATGCTGGGGCATTTGGAGCGAGGTGGCCTTTTATCTTAGCCCAAAGAAATGGCCCCTTCTCCATTAACAGGGAAGTGTCACCCTTGAAGGTAAGTGTCAGTGTGATGTTCTACGTTTTCCACATATCTCAGTGCAGAAAGGATGTGATTGAAAAAAAACTAAAATATCCAATGGCATTTTTTTTAATAGTGCATTTTAATTTCGCCAAGCAAAACTCTTGAAGACATCAACTTTGACCATAGTAAGGATGTTAGAATGGAATACAGATGTCCTTAGCAATGTCCTTTACTTGACCAAGAAGGAAAATTAAGAGAAAATAGGTTTCTAAAATTAAAACAGATGCTCCTCAGCATTAAAATATACGTTTTTACTCATAGCACAATTTTCAGGGAGTACATTTGTCATTGTAAAAGCTTTACCAAAACTTTAAAGACCCACTCTGGTCCTCTTTTGGTCTATTTTAAGAGTTCACAATGGACTTACATGATTTTGTCATTTTAGTGACAGGGGGAAAAAAAAAAATCTGCGTAATTTAGGATATAGTTTCTGCAAAGTAGCTGTAGGTCTTTAGAAATGTACCTGAATTTAGGTAGGACCTTTGGCGTGGATCAACACCCCCTTCTAGTCACACACTCATAGTAGCTTACAGCCCCTCACACCCCCAGCCCAACCTTACCCATGTAACAAAAATGTTACGCAATATTGGAAATTCACAGACCTATAGTAGGTCAGAAGGTTGGTATGGTAGGTATGATTGGTGAGAATATTCTACATAAAACCAAATTGTTCAATATGTGTTCGACAATCCAATACAACATTTTTCACAATACGCATTTTATCTATTCAGTACCAGACTGAGGAAACTTAAAGTTGTCTGCTGCGAAATATCTACGCCCGCTCTCCCCCTACCTGCCAGAAACTACCTTCTCCCTCCTACGAAAGTCAGATAATAAAAGTTTCAGCTAAATGCTAAAAACAACCTATATACTTATTTTTTTTTGCAAAAAATTGTGAAGGTACATGAATAAAGGACTGACAGATAAGGAATACTGCACTTTACCTATGTTGCTGTTGCTTATTTGGACAAGTAAGTGCATTCTAAATGTTTTATTGGTTCAGTTTAGATTGCGTTTGACATCCAGCTGTCAAAATTTAAGACAACTGCTTAAATTGCCACAGTTCATATAAGTTGAAATGTTTACAAGAGTTCTATTTAAATATGATTTTGCAATAAGTGCCAAGAACTGTGAAAAAAATCTGAATTTGAATTTGTGGAATAGGATTTCAGGGTTTATTTTCTCTTGCTCAATACATATCGAACCGTGATGGCCATTTCGAGGTACGTGTCCAACCGTGAGCAAACTGTATCATTGGATCCTTAGAAGGTAGGTATTGTATGGTAAGTAGGTGGGTAGGTGTGGCATGATGTAGCGTTGCATAGCATGGCATGGTAGGAAGGTAGATAGTTAGGTAGATGTAATGTGGTGTCGTGTTGTATGGTATGGTGTGGTATGGTATGGTATGGTATGGTATGGTATGGTATGGTTTGGTGTGGTTGGTATGGTAGGTAGGTAGATAGGTAGGTATGGTGTGATGTAATGTGGCAGGGTATGGTTTGGTTTAGTTTGGTTGATATGGTATGGTATGGTATGGTATGGTATGGTATGGTATGGTATGGTATGGTATGGTATGGTATGGTATGGTATGGTATGGTTTAGTTGGTATGGTATGGTATGGTATGGTATGGTATGTTATGGTATGGTATGTTATGACAGGCAGGCCAGGCTTGAGGCGAGGCGTGGCGTGATATGGTTTGGTTGGTATGGTATGGTTTGGTTCTTTTATTACCACTAAATCAATGAACATAGACATGTAAATCCGTTTATGCTCACTAGTCAAAATTGGTTAATTTTTATTCAAACTGATGGCAGATGAAAGTCATGTCAGTGTATCTGTGAACCAGCCTTACAGATTGTCTGAATTCTATTTTTATCATCTGCATTCATTTTTGCTTCACCTCCATGGACTGTATATAATGTTCACCTCTTGCAGCTGCTTTTTGCAAGAAAGAGTACCCAGGATCAAGAAAATAAAAATTAAGAGAACATTTTAATGAATATTTTGATAAAGATTTTACTTATCTTGCAGAAAGGGCATTCCTGAATTCTTGTAAATGTTTTGTTCACCATCTAAGTGTAAATATGTGAATTCTTAAGAGAAGGTGAAAGAGTTAGCACAATAAAAACTCAATTATACATGCTTCCCTGACCACATCCTCTTAGTCTTTAGGCTAATCCATTATCCTTTATCCCCCACAAGTCTAGCTTTTCTTTCTTGTTTCCTTCTGTTGCTGTCATTTTCTGTCTTACCCATTATGGCACATGTGTTCAGTTTTTATGACAATGGCTACAACCTTCAAGACAACCTTTTGCCTCCCGTCACGACCTTTTGCTTAAGCAGGGAACATAGTCTTGCAAATTGATTTTCTGGTTTCCAGCTCAGTGGTGGTTTTCCTTTAAGCCCGGACAGCCAGACTGCTGGGTGACAGACAGGCTGAAAGACAAGCATGGATGGTCCTCTCAGATGTCAATTAATAATAAATGGAACTGCTAGACCCCTTGTTCACCCAAACCACCCAAACACTCTTAGATGTGCACATATTTAGACCTTGCACCTGCTCTGTAAAAAAGCGTGTCTACAGCTCTTTGCTATTTTCCACAGCCTCAGCATCACAAAGAAAAAAAATAGTGCTTACCTGTTATGTCATGCATTTTGTTCACCCTTCTACAGGCTTTTATTTCTTTCTTGTGCATCTGTATCTTTCATACACATATTCACTCGTTTCAAGGATTGTTGTGTTTTATTTCAAAGGCCAGCCTTGAAAATAGTTTTGCAACATACAGATCTGCATCTAAGCAGGCAGAACTGAACGTTGCACAGGCAAATTGTGAGATGGCCATGAAAGAAGAAAAACACACAAGTAGTGGTCGATTTTTTGTGAAAGTAAACAGTGATTTGATTGGGAGGAACGCACATAAATTGGCGGGGACTTGATGCAAACAGATCAATGAAACACACCATTCAATTTATCAAACATGAAGCAGAAATGCGGTCGCTGTTTTAGCAGATTTGAAACAGCTGCACTTGTTGTTTCAAGGTAGAGGCACATAGAGACCACAAAGGGTGAGTGAGAAAGCAAATCTTGTCTGCTCATGCAAACACTTGACATGCAAGATATAAGCTTTAGAATATCCATTGTTATTACCCTGTAGCCTTTGGATGAGTTAAGGGCTGATATTGAACCATTGACAGTAATTAAAGCTGAAATTTACCACGTCTTTCTACTCCTACACCCTTGTTTTTTTTTCTAATAATGCATTTTTCTTTGAATATTTCTTTGGTGGACAGTCCGCTCTTTTCCTCCATCTCTCCTGCGGGAACATGGAACACCGTATGCATCAAGACCTGCTGATTAGGAAACCTGGACAGAGTTGATATTCAAAATTGTGTAATCAAGATGCAGCGTATTGCCCAGTAGACAGATTTATGGGATCAAGGGAAAGGTGTCAAGGACACATACTTGGGTCTTTTGTTATAAATTCTTCTAATTAAGCTTGCATTGATGAAAAAGGCAATTTGATTGCATGTAAACAGCTTATTGGTGTTTTCAAGCATCTGATTAGTGGATTTTTCAGTTTGGCTGCTTTAACGTGAATCATTAGCAATGCCATTATCTTTAGAATAAAAGGTTGAGATGAGGATATACATTTGATAAACAATCTGAAAAATGGAAAACTATCTGTCCACTATGTAATTTGATAAGAATCTGAGATTTGACTAATGCATGAGGACGAAAAAATAAAAAAAAAAATAAAAAAAAAATAGGTTAGATCAGGTTTTCAGACAACAAAGATTGTACAGCCTAACGCCCTCAGGGTTTACCTCTGCACCTTCTTTGTGGTGGCCAATTGACCCAAAAAGTTGTTTACCAAAACTCAAGTGTATCATACAGCAGGATTATTGGAATGCAGATATAATTTGTGCTATATCGATTATATTCCAATAGTTGCCAGTCTCTAATAGATGCTGGTCTCCAATAACCGCCGGGTCTAACAGGTGTTTGTTACTTTAGACCGGGGGTCGGCAACCTGCG
>NC_050527.1:13752771-13754884 GCF_002922805.2 Oryzias melastigma
TGGGTTGCCGACCCCTGCTTTAGACGCTGGTCTCTAATAGTATACCGGCCCCTTTAAGACCCCTCTCCCATGCACAGATGTGCAGATGCCAGCATCTGTGTTGCCGAAAAACCGCCCAAGAGAAGCAAGATCCCACCCAATTTATGCTGAAAATTGCCCAATCTGACAACACTGGACCAAGTGCCTGTGGTTTTTGTGTTGTATAGCAACAATTAAGAAACAATCAATTAACTTTTACATTTCGTGCGGTGGCATACACAAAAGAACATTCTGGTGAGGAATCTGCATGATTTTTCATAGTTTTGGGGTGAATTGTAAACGAATCAGAGAGTGGTGCAAACAGATGGGTGATATTACAAACAATGTTGGCAGAAAAAGCCAAATGTTTTCCTGGAAGAGGTGCAAAGAAAGTGAGCGACCAATTAGAAGAACTGGTCTGATACTGAATTATTGAGCAAAGACAGGAAGTTGCTCAAGTCTACAGGAAAACTATTCAGATGAAAGCAAAGAGGAATCTTGATATGGGGATTGATGATGCTTCAAAGAGAACAGAAATCAGAACATAAGACAATGTGTATCTGGTGTTGTTGTCTACAATTTGTGAACGAATTTCACTGCAAACCCATTAGCCGTAACCATTCTGTCTGTGATGGAATAAACACCAGTCTAAAATAAAAGCCTGTCTCTAATTAATGTCGGCCCAGCTACCAAATTTTTGGAATACATGCCCTGAAGAGGTACTGAAATATTCTACTTGGGTCTCTTTAAAGGGCTTATGTGGATGATTGAAAAAGTAGCTGGGGTTTCTCTGGCAGAGCTCCCTGATAGGCTTATGGTTGGGAGAAGCCTAAAAGAGCAATGCATTCTTTCATTACGCTGCCCTGAGCAACTCATGAGCGTCATTGGAAAGGTGAGTGGAATCACTGTGGTGCTACTCCCTGATAAACTGATGGTAGAAAAGGCCAAAGAGGGTGGCAGGCTGTATGGACCATTCAACACTAATCATAACTTTAATAAATGTAGCTGTTTGATTTCACTAATCATGTTATCTAGGGAAGTAAGATAAAAGCACATTGTTGCTTTTATCTTTTCCCAGATTCTCACAGCATCTACATATTGATGTTCTGAAAATCTGGGAAAAAAAATCCTTATAGTTAAAGACACAGTTTTAAGTCTGATATTTTGGGAAAGATCAATCTGGGATAAATAAATATTTAACAATAATATTGTGTCCCTGAATTGTCTGTAGGGATTCTTTATATTTAGAGCCTGCATGTTAAGCCCTGCAAACACAGTACCCAGATAGTGTCTGATCTCATTAGTGGCTGCTCTGGTGGGAAGAAAAGGTGAAGAGAACAGAGCTAAAGCCAAACACTTGTTGATGGCTTTTATGGTTTTGCAATTTTACATTTTAAAAAATGGCAATGGTCATTTATAGTTCCATCTTAAACACTTTAATGTTATATTCAGTAGCACGAAAAGTCCTACTCCAATCATCTTTTGATCATGCCCAGTGGTCTTTTATCTAGAGTTTCTAGCCAAAAAAAACATGTTTTTTTAAATTGTAATTTTCTAGGAAATAGTTTCTGTAGAGCGGCAGTAGTTCATTAAAATATTGCCTCTGAGCTGTGGGCAAGATTGTTTGTGCCTTCCCCTCCCTGTTACTGAGAGTTTCTGTTTGTGTTTATGTTTGACATTAGTTTTTTTATATATTCCCTCCATCATAAAAAATGCTAAAAGAGCACATTAAAAATACAAAAAGCACAATTTTCCTCTGACTGGGTCTATAAAAATGTTTTTTTTCTTTTTTTAAAGTTCCTCATCTTATGACACAACATTTGTTCCATTCTTAAAAGACGGTCTTCTGGCCACACGGCTCCTCTCTTACTCTGGTGCTTTGAGTAGTTTCGTGGGCTCCTACTGGTAGATTGGCACTGTGCGTTGAAGCAGCACAGTATCCCATTTGGCCACAATCTCAATCTGACAGAGTTGTTTATTGATGCCTCTTCTGCTTATGAATGAGACCTTCAGGGGCCCGTTTCAAGAAGCAGGTTTTGTTGGAACTCTGAGTTCGTGAACTCCAAATTCGGCAAAACTCTGAGTTTTCGGTTCC
>NC_050527.1:13754941-13755146 GCF_002922805.2 Oryzias melastigma
ATATTTCTACTTGTGGAAGCTCTAATTTCAGCATATTTTTATCAGCATAATCACTGTGTGCTCCTAGTTCCTGTATTTTGAGAAAATTGTGTTCATCATGATACAACATCTTAAGTTTTGCTGCCTTTCCATCTGGTCTCTTGAACACTCACACATTATCTTTTCTTCTTTTCATCTGGTCAGACAAATGCCTAACTTTCTCTGT
>NC_050527.1:13755206-13755418 GCF_002922805.2 Oryzias melastigma
AGAACATTCACGTTAGAGACGTCACGTTTTCACCACGCAGAAACCAAAATGACATGTTTATT
Source organism: Oryzias melastigma (assembly GCF_002922805.2). NCBI lineage: Eukaryota > Metazoa > Chordata > Actinopteri > Beloniformes > Adrianichthyidae > Oryzias > Oryzias melastigma. The sequence goes on from NC_050527.1 coordinate 13,755,269, forward strand.
CATAGAGGATCATGTAGAGAGGAGGCTGGATTAATCCAGAGGAAATGTTATTTACGTCGGTGGAGGATTTGGAGGACACGAGTCGACTGACTGCAGTTTCCAAATTCATTTTTATTTCAGAGATATTATAAATAGTGAGTTTTTCCAGGG
>NC_050527.1:13755694-13757587 GCF_002922805.2 Oryzias melastigma
GTTTGAGAATTTAGAGTCCAGTGACTCTAAGTTCAGGTTCGAACTCTAAATTTGTTGAACCTGCTTCTTGAAACGGGCCCCTGGTCAGTGCCTGCTTCTGCTAACTTTGTGTTTCATGTATTAATATTACTACACAGTATTGTTATATTATAACAAAAGACAATGGCCATGTCTGCAAATGTTTTTTGTTTAAAAATGGCTTATTCAATTATTATAACAAGTAACAATTTAATATTTCTACTTGTGGAAGCTCTAATTTCAGCATATTTTTATCAGCATAATCACTGTATGCTCCTAGTTCCTGTCTTTTGAGAAAATTGTGTTCCTCATGATACAACATCTTGAACTTTGCTCCCAATCTATAAGTTTTGCTGCCTTTCCATCTGGTCTCTTGAACACACACACATTATCTTTTCTTCTTTTCATCTGGTCAGACAAATGCCTAATTTCCTCTGTCCTGAAACCAAAGTTTCTACTCTGAGTCCTAAAATAGTGGTAGGTCACTGGGGTTTTTAGCTGGACACCTTCACAAAAATCTGTGTTAAGCTCTCAAACCAAATAAGGTTTTAAACTGTTTTCATGGTCCCTAAACCACCTTTTTCTGTCAGCACCCATACCCGCACCGATTTATAAGCGTAAGCTGCCAAAAACAAGCAATCACAATGCTAACAACTTGTTTACGCTAACGATTATTGTGATGAATGCAATCTCCAAGATAGAGATGAGAAAGAGAACAAGAGAGATGGATGACTTTGATCACGCTGCGCAGCAGGCACGTTCAGGAACGGACACGCCATTCTCTTGTTTACTGTGTAAAATATTGATTCAGTAAGGTGTTTATAAGCAGCATTAACTTTGAAATCAATACGATGTTAAGTTAAAGATAGGCCTATTTTCTGCTCAAACCTTTTCCTTTTCAAAAAAATTGTACTGTAATACTACACGCTTAACATGAAAAGAAGTCAGGCAGATGTCAATAGTTTTCAGACACTTTTTATGCTTTTGTGGCCATTAAACCTTTCATAAAAGCTTAACATGTTTAGATATTTAATAATTTAACTCAATTTTCTTTGGTCAGCAGCACATACAAGTTACTTTCACATAAAGAACACCATGTTACAATAGGATCTTGCTGAAGTAAACATGTTAGAAAGACAGAAATTATGATTTTGATAAGCTTTATATATCTATAAGCTTTATATATCTATGAGCTTCTATGTATAGAAGCTCAGAGGATGAGATCTATATAACTATGAGCTTCTTATATATATAATATTTTACTATCGATTAAATATATGACTATATTAGTGTAGAATAAAATAAATTATAAACATAATGCAAAAATTGTTTAAATAATCAACTACTCTGAAGCAATGTGAACATTTTACCGTCATTTTCTCGGTTATTTGACATGTTAAAATTGTAAAGACAAAATTAAATTACTTCATCAAATTAACTAAAACTACAAACCCAATATTTTTTCAAATCGTTTGCCTTTTTTCTCAAAGTCAAAGACCCGCATTTGAAGGTGTAAAAGAGCTGTATACAAGTTGTATACAATCTGAATGGAGTGGAGCAGGGAGTCTCAGCGTTCTGTCTCCCCCTCTGGTCACCAGCTGGAGTCATATCCAAAGTACTGACTGCACTACATCTCCCAGAAACCCCAGCGCACAGTTCCTTGGTGCTGCTCAGCTGTCTCTCATTTGCCAATCACCTACATGACATTCAAGCACTGCACAGAGCCTTACTTAGTATGAAGTATTGTTTGTGAAAACCTGCCTGTATACAATTGTTTTGATTTATAAATTGGGTACTGTCATAAATACCCATATGTATTTCTGTAGATATAGAATGACAGTTCATGCATAACATATTGTTAAGCAAATACTGTTT
>NC_050527.1:13757805-13767378 GCF_002922805.2 Oryzias melastigma
TGTTTGTGAAAACCTGCCTGTATATGATTGTTTTGATTTATAAATTGGGTACTGTCATAAATAACCATGATGTATTTCTGTAGATATAGAATGACAGTTCATGCATAACATATTGTTAAGTAAATACTGTTTGCTTATGCTGGAGAGATTTGAAAACAAATTATATTTTTGAAATACCACTTCACAAAAGAAATAGAACTGTGAAATGCTTGTTCTACTGGGACAAAATGAAAATAAAGTCTTGAAGTACATAAGGGAGTCACACATTTTTAGTTAGAAAAAGAATAATCTCAGCAGTTTTTGGCTTTTGTCTGGTCCTCTTCTTTGAAATGGCCTCTAGCTTTGGAGAAGACCCTTTCAAATGGCACAGAGGTTGCAGGCATATGCATAATTATATTATACATAATATTTAAGGGGCAACAAACATCCTTTTGGGTGAATCCTATTAATCACGTAGACATAGCAGTTCTCTATTTCATAAGATAACAATTTACATGTTGCCTTCCTTAAAGGGTCAGTTTTGATTTTGATCACACTAAACCTCATCCTTGATTAAGAAGTGTAGGCGTCCTTGTGTGTTTCTAAAACATCTCCCAGCTTTACGCCTTTATTTTGTCTTAGAAAACAGAAACAAGTAACATCCATACTCCCAAGTTACCCTCTTTACACAACACAGCAGACATTATGCTCTCAGATATGAATACTCTAAAGATACAGCCAGTTGCCCAGAAATAGTGCTCGCATGCATCAATGCCAAAAGCATGCACAAAGATACATGTTTTGAAAGTGTAAGGGGCTGGAGCTCTTTATTCTGGAGAATAACATGATGCATTGTGAATGTGCCAGTGCAAAGGACTTATTGAATTTGTGACTGAAAAGACTGGGCCTTCTGCAGAGAAGCAATTTTCCCTCATATAATGGATGAATCATGAAATTAAAGATTAATGCAAGGTGAAAATAATAGCTGAGTTTTTTTTTTTTTTTTCCAAGATGTGATGAACTTGTTTAGAATTTCAGTGAATGAGCTGAAACTGTTTCATAACCAGAAAACCTGCTACTTGTTGGAGCTTACCAGTCTACCAATACTACCAAAAAGTTGCATATTTTTCCAAACAGTTTGCAGTGCTGTGGCTTGGTATAGTTTATCCTACATATTGATCACTTAATCTGCAAGTCTGGTTTGCTACAAAGCTTTCAATTTTTTCCAGAATGTTGAGGACAACGACTAATCTCTTACACAGAAAAATGTTCCTCATACGAATTATCATGTTTAAATAAATGCATGTTTTTAATTCAACACTAAGAGTAGTTCCAAACATTTAGAAGAAACCTTAAATACCCACTCTAATAAAATCGTGTTTTTGTTGTTTTTTTAACACAATGGAGGACATTTATTAAGAAAATTACACTTAAGAGCATTTATTTAAATCAGGGCAGAAAAAAAGTCATTTGAAAAGAAGTTTATTTCTGACATAGAAAATACACTGGACAGGCCACACCTCTCAGCATTGGGAAGAAGAGGAGGTGTTGCTCCACGCCAACAGTCCCGAGAGCATAATTTATAGTTGTTATATTTAAAAGATATGTAATAAATAACCGTCTTTTATAATACTAAATATTCTCATGGTTTTTATGTGTTCTCAGTTACCATGAAAAGCAGTATTCTGTACTTTATGAGTGAGAAGTTATTGTCATTGATTGTCACACAGACTTTTTAAGCTTTCTTTAGCTAGATGAGAAAACAGTTCTCCCAGAAACTGGAATAAATGCTTCATCCTTTAATAAAATCCTCACTTTTATGTCCACATTGTAGATAAAATTTAGTGTTTTTATTTGGACAATTTACGAAATAGATTACACTTGAGAGTTAGAAATCGCTGTGATGCTCAGGCGCTGCTGCAGTATTTGCCTTTAACAAACCAAAGATCAAATAAAAGAGATATAGTCTATACCGCAAGAAGTCAGAGGTTCTAACTTAAAAAAACACTCCTTGAACATTCAGAAAAAATAGTGAAATGCTCGACACTAAAAATTTCTATTTTCAAGATTCAAATATTTATACTGCCTCTCTAAAGCTTTCTAATTTTTTGTCTTAAGGCCAACAGACTTTGTGAGAATTAGTTTAGAAATGAGAAAAGGTGATTGCGGCGCTTTTGTATAAATGTTAACCAAACAAATGAGCTGGTATTTAATGTGCTCAGCTCCCAGGAGGAAGGATCTCTGCTGCAAAAGTAGACCACTTCAGTAGTTTTCAGAGATAATGAGGTAACTGCAAGCTTTATTAATAACTATGAGATTTAAACAAAACGGAATGTCTCTCAACAAGCAGGATCATTGAAGAATGGTGTAAACACTGAGGAACCTTTTAAGAAACTAAGCAAATTTGGGTTTTGATCTTCAGACCCTACTTATTGTGAACAGTATAGTACATTTAGGCTAAAAACACATGCATCACAATTGTTTTTTTTTTTGTTAAAGGTCAACGTGTACTCCAATGTACAGAATACCCTAAACTACACTGGAGAACAATGACCTGCAGAGAGCTGTAAGTCACAGTGACAAAGGTAACTCGAGTAACTCAACTTCATCATGGATTCAAATCCTGCAGACCTCCAAATATTCCCCTGTCCAGGCCCATCTAAAGTTCTCCAGAGACTATCCAGATGATCCAGAGGAGCATTGGAAGAGTGTCATGTGATCACATAAAAATCAAAATGGAACTCTTTGGTATAAATGCCACACGCCTGACACAAGAATGTTTAGTTACATCCCAAGAACACCAAACCCACTGTGAAGCACGGAGGTGGAAGCATCATGCGTTAGGGCTACTTTTCTGCAAAGGGGACAAGACCACTGATATGAATTCAGAAAGGATTATGTCTCCATTGAAGATGAAATGTGGAATCCTCCAGCCTATCGCTAATGCAACAAAGTTACAGTGGGGAAAATGTTATAAAAATGTTATATAATACAAAGAAAGATGGAAAAATCCTCTAAAGGTATCAGTTTATAGACAAGACATTCTTTTAATATGTCAAAAATAGTATATTTTTCCTTCATTTACCCTTTCAAAATAACAGAAAACAAAGTAAGGGTTTGTGTTAATGTTTGGCACCCTGCTGGGTTAGTACCTTGTACTGGTCCTCTTGACAAGTATCACAGTTTGTAAATGTTTTTAGTAGCCAGCCAAGAGTCTCTCAATTCTTGTTTGAGGAGTCTTCATCCATTCTTCTTTACAAGTCTTTCAGTTCTATGATATTTCTGGGGTCTATCCATAGGTTTTTAGTGATGTTGAGGTCAGTTGACTGAGAAGTCCACTGCAAACCTTCAGTTTGTGCCCTTTTAATGTTAGACAGCGTGGATTTGGAGGTGTGTTTAAGATCATTTTCCATTTGTAGAATCCATCCTCTCTTCAACTTTTCACAGATGGCATCAGGTTAATGCCCAAAATTTGCTGAAATTTTGTGAAATCAGTACTTCTTTGTACTTATAAAATGTTTCCTGTGCAGGTGGCTACAATAAAGGCCCAAAGCATGATTGATCCACCCCCATGCTTAACAGTTGGACAGAGGTTATTTTCGTTAAACTCTGTATCCTTTTTTTTTCAAACATACCTTTGCTTAATGCGGCCAGAAAGTTTATTTTAATCTCAGCGGTCAACAGAACCTGTTTTCAAAATGCATCAAGTTTGTTTATATGTTCATTTCCTAACTTAAAACGTTGAATACATGTACACCATACATGTATGTACAAAGCATTTAAGGGTTCTGGAGTGGTCTAGGCAGTCCTCATGCTCTTCAAAAATAAAAGAAAAACCTATTTTAGTAGGTGTATTTTATATGTACTTATATTAAAAATTTGTGTTTGAGTGTATAGTGGAAACTGTGGATTTCGTGTGACTGTGCAGACAGACTGACAGATTTAGTGGGCTTCCCTCAGCAGGGATAAGAGCCAGCAAATGCAACTGACAGAACAAGAACAGTCAGCTTCATGCGTGCAGCTTCACCATCTGTCAGCTTCGACATGCTGTTTACAGAATCACAATGGTCTTAACATATGTTGATACTTTTTATACTGAAAGATGGATGTTGGTTTGACCAAAAAAATCTCTTTTATTTTCAATAGAAAACATGTCCACAGAGAAAACAGAGATGTCACTTTTTATTGAGAATCTCCTGATAGCCCTTCGTTTACACACACATCTACTTACTGATACTGTGTTCTTAAGGTGTTTTGTTAAATACTTTTTTCCAGCTCTTCTTTGCTCGACTAAGCGTATCAGTATCTTGTCTTATCTCCGCTCCATTCATCCCCTCCGTTTTGCAAACACACTCATGATGGACTGTCACTCATGGCCAGATGCACATAACCCTTGTGGTTACTGACAGCTTAGGGAATCCTGTGGAGGGGAAAAAAGCCACTACTCTGTGAAATTAGCACACAGTTCCAATCAATTACTTTTGATTTGTGCACATACAACAGTAAGTGAGCAGTGAGACCCTGAAAGTACAGTGTTTGTGTATTTGTGCGCTTTTTTTAAATGGGATATGTAGAGTGACATAGCTGCACCTTTATTTAATTTCTAAAATTGTTAAACAATTTGACACCTTATTTCTTTTTATTTAAAAAGAAATGCAGAGATGTTGTTGTCATTTTGTTTTTTTTGTTATCTTCACCCTGGTTTTTGATTATTGTGTCCTTGGATTTGGTTTTGTCAGTTTTATTTTCCTGATTCTTGTCTTTTTGTGTTTTAAAGTTTACCCCCATGTGAGTCGCTCCTGGTTTATGCTACGGTCACATATTAGTTGTCGGAGTTCCCTCACTCCTCCCTAACCCATAAAAAACTACAGTTCAGGACTTAACAGTGCCTTAGGTTTTTAATACAATTCGGATACAAGATCACTGCTTTTATTTTTTAATGGTAAATATGATGTCACTCACTTATCAAAGTAAAAACCTAATAAATATGAACATTTTCTTCAGACTATTTCTGAATCCACTATGTTCTGATGATTAAAACTGGGATAATTTATATATATATACATTGTGGTCTATGTTCACCAATTTAAGAAGCATTGATGCACACTAGTTGAGAGACTTCTGGGTAATTTTCAGAGCACTGGATTTTGGAATTGTACATGCAGGCACCTCGGCAAAATAACAAATGCCCTATAGGCACTGTGCTGTAAGTAATGAGGGAATTCGGACACAACTAAAGTTTCCAGTTTTCAGGTCTTCATTGTCAGGTCATCTGCTTTATCACCTTCTTTGCTTCTTGCTTATTTAATAGGTTTTATTATGTTTTAACTTTATTTCTTAAACCTGTGGTTTTCTGCCATAAGTCTGGTTTTTGGCATATCGAGTGCTTTGCCACTGTTTTCTGACAGCATAACAAAATCAAAGGATCAACAACCATGACATATTTAACAGTTACTACAATTCAGGCTTCCCTAAAAACGTTTTCTTAATTTTATTGTAACAAAAAATGATAACAAAGAGAGATAAAGTTTTAACTGCAAGATATTTTTCCCTCTAAACAGCCACTCTTTGGAAGTAGTGCTTTTTGAGTTTAGTTTGAACTGAATTTAGTTTTTCTAATCCTATATTTCTGCTTTTTTTGCTCATTGTGTTTATGATCTTTTGAAGTGAGAGTAAATTTTGTTATTTTGATCACAAAGAAACATATTTAGAAGTGTAATACTTTTTTAAAACACCTGGTAGAGCAATAGAACTCTCATTGTAATTGCAAATAAAAAAGCATCACCTACAACACTGCTGAAGGGTGTCACTTGAATAGATTTTAGCTGTTAAAGATAAGTGCCCTTCCTGGCTTTATGTGAAAGATGCTGTAACAAGATGTGCTTTGACTCTGCCAAAGATTATTTTGTCCACTCTCAATCAATACCGCAGCTTGGACTCCAGTCGAAACCCAGAACCGTCAGGGTTGAAGTCAATTCAGATCCTTACAGCTGTTAAACTACACTATTAGCTAAGATGCTGGCAAAACACAACTGCTTTCCTTTGCTTTGTAAACCACATTTATTTATGAAAGCATGCTTATTATGTATCCTCACATGTATATTTATTTATTATTTTTACAAACTTTGTTCATAAACTGTGGTTTAAATTTGTCTTATTTTACACAGTAAGTCAACTCAGAAATGAAATGCCTATTTTTGATTTAAATTCTGGTTTTTGGATCCACATAATAAGAAACAGTGAAAGTCTTGGTTTTGCGACAAAGCTCCAGAGAACACTGAAGAGGTGATTCCTGCCTTGGAGAGGACAGAAGAGGAATCAAATCCACTAACGCCTCTAATCTGCTTCCTGTCGATGGGCTCCGATCCAGCCGACTCCATTATAGCTCTGGGAAAGAAGTTGAAGATTGAAACTTAATGTTTGTGGGACAAGGACGAGAGGTCCGTGCCCAGAAGCTGCTGCATCAGTCCATGACTAATGTGTGTTACTTTCCTGATACTCTTTCAGTTAGAAAATAGTTTCCGTTCCAAAATCGAGTCTAAAAATAAATATTTCTTTTTAGTGTCTACATGTTCCAGTCTTAAAAGAGACCATTGCTGTTTTCATGATGGCTGAGCCTTACTCCAGATGTGCCACCTGGGTCTGAAATTCATGGAGGAGTTTGTGGAACTGAATTTATTGGTCCACAAACACTTTTCTATCACACTTCTGCACATGTCTATCAAGTTTACCATGGAAACCCCCACAGGGGGCTAAAACAGGGTTTAGAAACCAGCTTAGAGGTCTTGCAGTAGTGTCCACCCTGAGACTGTATGGGTTTTGAGTTTGAATCCACAGCCGAGTCATACCAAAGACTCTAAGAGTGGGACCCAATGCCTCCCTGGGGGTTTGGTTGGAAGGGTTTAACTCATGCATGACTGTGTCTGCAGCTCACCACTCCCCCAGGGGATGGGTCAAATGCAGAGCAAATTTCACACACGTAACGTGACTTTTATAACTTTAACTTTTTAAGAAAACCTCCAGCATGTAGGTGAGTCTGGTTCAGGTCATCCTGATGAATGCTTTGCTTGAGCAATAATTTGTCAAAAAGGTGCATAATAGGTAGATTAGCATGCAAAAATATTATTATTAATTTTTCTGTCCTGAGGTAAAATATATACAGACCTTCACTCTTATTGAGTTGATAGAGATGAAGATGAGAGAAAAAACATTTTTTTTTGTCTTTAATCATTGCATTTAATACACAAACATCAAACGCCTCAGGGGGATTTGTGAAATGAAGAGTTTTGCTTGTTTTAGCATCACTTTTCCTTGACTAAAAAAATAAAACCAGTTTACCTATAGACTTGTATTTTGCATAAGGATTCAGTTGACAACAACACAAATAGTACACATCACATTAATATGCACAAAAATTCACATAAGAACGTTAAAAAACAAAAGACTTACAATAGCACAAACCTAAAACAGAGAAAAAGACCAACAGTCTGCTGATCACTCGAGAATCTCTCAAAAGGAGGAATTCCCCAAACCTAAAGCTTCAGCAACCACCATGTTTTGAAAAGATTGAAATCTGAAAGTTTCTGCAGAGCAGCAGTAGTTCATTGGAAATTCTACTTCTGAGTTGAGGGCAGGCCTGCTGGTGTTGAGTAACCATACCCCTGTTTCCTGACACTCATCTGTTCTACCTAACAGTCCCTCACACACCCAACCAAACATTACCGGTGCAAAAAAAAAATAAAAAAAAAATGGCGAGCAATATTGGAGCTATCCAGCCGAACAGTTTTTTGGATCTTGTGGCTTGCTGTGGTAGCTTCTTTGCTTCAACTACATGTTTTTTTCAACCACATTTTCTAATTTTCCCCCGATTTCCAATAATCTGAATAAAGAAATACTCAGAAGTGCAATTTTAAGCTTAATTTACTCTATACAAATCCTCCATCATCAGAAACATTTTACAAGAAATCGGCAGAAATATGATTTTCATCGTTGTGAGTCTTTAGAACTAAATTGAAAATCTATTTTGTCCTTCAGGCTGTTCAAAGGCTGGAACGTGAGGCACAAAGAACAGAGTTGATCTCAGGACTTTATCAGCACAACATATTTGTTTGAGAATAATTGAGTTCTCTTGTATGATAATAAAGACAAGCAGGCACTTCAAGAGCATGGTCGAGTTTATTTGCATGAATAAGATGCCTTTATTTCTTTGTTGAAATTGATAAATATATATATATATGTGTGTGTGTGTGTGTGTGTGTGTGTGGTTGTGCTGTTAATCTGCAGATAAAAAGTGATTTAAAATAACAAATTAAATATAAACCAGTGACGTTTTATTATTAGACCATGACATAGCGCTTTCACAAATTTAAAATGTTGTCTGCATGTCTGGATTAAACATGTCTCTTTTAAATGAAAAAAACACGTAAATGCTGAGATCAGTCTAACTGATGGTTTACTGGTTAAAAAACTCTTAAATAATTCATTATCATTCCTGTTTAGAAGTATTGGCAACTGAGTTTTGTTTTTCAAAAATATTAAAACTAACACTAGAGAAGTATTTGTTGATGTATATGTATTTTTTAGTATTATGCTTTAGCAGGTTTGACAAAACTATCTGTCCTATAATTAGGATTAGTTCAGAAAGAGTTATATAAACCACCTCTATAACAAAACACTGAAATACAGGTTACAAAAAGCTGCATGACTGAATCTTGTCTCATTAACTCCATGTGATCCACAATTTAAAAAAAAAAAAGGCAAATTACAGATGTCTGAGCATGAAAAACAGTCCTTTACGTCAGACAAATGCATACATTTTCACTTATATTTAGAGTTTTTCACCCCTTTTCTGACATTTTTAACACTGTTTCTCCTTTCTCTGAGGCTTATCAAGGAGCACAGTGCACTAGTGAGATTCAGAATGGTGACAAGCAGCTGCTTAACACCTTCTCCAACGTGTGGTTTAGCCAGAACTTTTTTGAACTCAACTTTAACTTCCACTGAGGCTATACAGCAAAGGGCTCCAATAATTGTGTTACAAGCAGGTGTGGCTACTGAGCAAACTGAGCATGTGCAGACATAAATGTCCTTTTCAGTTCCTGATAAGGATCACTATAGAGGATTTCACATGTGCTTTTTACACTATCAGCTTTTAGTGACATTTAACGTGATGAAAGAGCAACATAGCCCAACTGTGGAGTGCACTGATGCACTCACTTCTTGTCACATACAAGTGCAGACTGCCTTTTGTGGTTCAGATAAAACGTCTGTGTGCTCTCTCAGGTGTCGCGTAGTAAGTTAGCATTTGTGAGGCGCAAAATTAAAAAGTTCAGGAGCATTTTTGTCATATTAAGTCAATTTTTCTCACTTTTGGCACATTTTAATTCAATTTATTACAAGCAAAAGTGTTATATGTCGAACTATCCCAATTTAAATACTGAATGTAAAATTCAATTGAGTGGATTGAATTATTGTCCTAAAAAAGATTTGGATTCCAAAAAACACACAACAATAAAAAAAAGAGATCAGATGAAATACTTCAATTGTAAAAACATCTGTTAAATTTCACTTATTTAACTTTGATGGTTGATGCAG
>NC_050527.1:13767520-13786770 GCF_002922805.2 Oryzias melastigma
TTGTAAAAACATCTGTTGAAATTTCACTTATTTCACTTTGATGGTTGATGCAGGTCTGAATTTGTGGTAATACCTGTGGTCAAACCTGCAGCCATTGTTGACAGCATATGTGGGTTGGCCTGCAGCGTGGAAACTTGGAACAAATATCAGCCTAGATTCAACAAAATTTTAGAAAGCTAGAGTTAACATTTAAAATTATATCTTACATTAACATTTATTATAAAATTTAGATACACAATTAATTTTCTGCTAAGACATTGTTCAACATTTAACTTTTTCATTACAAGTTTATATTTAGATTTAATATGTGGGTGTAAGTTTACCAAATATATTTTGCATTTAGGTTTACATCAACTTTTATTCTGTCACAGTAGGATTTTTCTTTATATTTAGTTTTATAACATTTACATTTACTTTAATACTAAGAAATAAATCAGTATCCTTAAAATGGAACACTTGTTTTTGAGACATTTTGTAAAAATAGTCATGAAAATTTTAGTTGCTAAACTTTCACTTTCAGCTCCCCAGAAGCATCCAGTGTAAAGTAATTCAGTAACTCAGTAATTTGAAGAAAACATTTAGGAAGACAACAAACGTCACCGGTTTTGTTTTTTATGACATTTTTCATAAATGAGGGAATCTACATCATGGGTTCACTGATTTCCAGGATGGAAGCTGTAAAACAAATCTATTTCTTTTTTTATAATTTGAAGGCCAAAGACGAGTCCAGATTCAGCTGTCTATTTCAGAGTTTTTTTGTACAAGGTTCAGTTTTCAAAGCATTTTATACAAAAAAGTTTGTATGGCCGATTCAAGGAAAAACTACATCCTCACAATCTTGGTTTGCAATCCATCCATAAATCCCCATTGTGTGTTTAATTAATTAAGATAGGTGAGAAAAGGGAGGAGGATCTGTTAAAGATGGGCTACTATCTTGATCCCTCGTGATTGGTTGATTTTTGTTTTAACAAAACCAGTACAAGATCCTTAAAGACTCACTCCAATGAACATCATATTTTTGATGTTGTTGTGACATTTTTCTCAAGGTGGTGGAAAAATATGAATGCATTTTTTATTAAAATTGAATTTCTGAGTATTTCTTTATTCAAACTGTGGTGAATCAGTAACAGACAAAAACATACAGTTTAAAACAGCCTGTGGCCGTGACACAGGGAGAGAGTTTTACTATAGATGCCACTCTCCAAAATACCAGCAGCAGGCTACAAGCTCCCTGCTCTGCTTAGTTCTAATTTATTCACTTGCAGACAAATAGGTCCAAGTACAACTTCATATTCCTCATTTGATCTGGCAGCTGGCACAAAAGTTGGGTGACAGGAAGTGGGGACGGGGTTAATCTGCCCCAATAGTCCTGCCCACAACTCAGAGGTGAATTCCAAATAAACTCCTGCCACTTTGCAGAAACTATGTCCTGACAACACGTTTTTTAATTTATTTAGCTGAAAACACATAATCATGGCTAAAAGACAACTGGAACGCTCTTATCATAGATTAAAAGACAATTATAGTGGGACTTTAAGATACGCTTGGAGTCATTTATTGATATTTTGCTGATCCAGGTATCAAGAAAAAACACGATTATGTGTTGTTGGAACCTTGGATAGACTGTAACTTCAAGGCATCGTGCCTCAAAAATGATCAGCTGCATTAAAACCTCTAACAACTGACACAGTGGTATTGCAAGAATGTGTCTTTAGGCACAGAAACTCAGCTGTGATGCTCTCGGATAATTCTGTGGAATCACAAGGGATCAATAAAATCTTCCACACTCCAGTAGAACCAAAACTCTGTTTTCCATCTCTGTTACTTCATGAAGACACTGAGCAGCTCCCCCTCAACACTGAACACTCAACCTTCTCCTGAACTCCCATTTTCTTCAGGATTGTCCTGAAAAACAACACAAAGGGGAGAGAAAACAGAGTTAATCCCATTAAAAATGTTTCACATTAAATCACCGCTTGTTTTGCAGCTAACCCTGTTTCAGTTATCTCTGTTCACCTGGATCAGGTATGCTCAGTCAATCAGAAAATGGGCTTATTCAAGCCGAGACCGCGATATAAGCACTTTTATTGTAACATTTCACATTAAAATAATGTTAAAATGTTTTTTTTAGATCATCAAAACCATAAACTTAGCAGTTTACTCACATTTAAAAGTAAAATTTTCTCCAATTCCAGGTTCTGCTTCACCGTCTTCCATCGTTTTCCAAATATCTGAATTTCAGAAAACCGCAATGCATCTTGGGATATGGGCAGCATAGAATGATGCACCAGAACAATCCTAAAAATCAGGAAAAAGAAGGTCCCTAATGGTTGGCCGTATTTGAAGCAGTTGTTGAATATGGTCATTAATTGTCATGCCGCTATGACATAAGAAGCTGACAAATGCAGCCCAGGAAGGACGCAGCGCCTGAGAGTCGTTCTCCAAGTCTGCCTTATTGGTCGAAAAGCGTCCGTCTGTCGTGAGTTTTGACTGAGAGGTCCCACAAACACCCATCATTGCCATAAAGACTCTGATTTAATCATATCAGACAAAAAATATTGATTTGGGTCATCAGGTAGCAAACAGGTCGTCTGATAGAATAGTTCTTTTATTTTGAAATCTGGCTCCTCTTTATGTAAAAAAATCGCAAAAATGTGTACAATTAGACACAAACAAATTCACTTGACTTGTTTCTCTCAGTTGAAGCTGGAAACAATTTTTAAATGGAGCAAGTTTACCCCCAAAAAAAAAAAAAAAAAATCAAGCTAGATTTTCAAAATAAGAGCTTTCATTTGAAACCATAGTAGATGATCAAAAATTGTAAGTTTTTAATACAGGAGAGAATTTAATTTAGATGTCACTCTCCAAAAACAAAAATATACCACTTACAGGGAGACCATGAAGTAAAACATTCGACTAAACTGTAGATAGAAAATGGATTGTCATTTATTTTCTTATGACATGTTGCAGTTTAATGAGGTAACATTCCAAGATTCAGTTTGTAAAATGTAACTGAATAGAGTATAAAATAACTTTTGCGATATGGTTTCTGCATTTTGTTACAAGTACTTTTTAAAAGTTTCCTTTCCAACATTAGTTCTCCTTCTTGCAGATTCTATGTGATGTATTTGTGTGGTTTCTAGGTAGGTTTGAGTGTGTGCCTGAAGGTAGTCACTGAGCTTGTTTCATTAAAGCTAGTTTCACAGTGATGGATGTTCATCCTTAACACACCCGTTCCTCTGTGCTTCCGCTCAAATGACAAATAGAGCCTTAGAGAGCAAACACAAACAAATGGGCCAGAAATACACAGAAAATTCAAAACCATCGACTCACAAACAAACGTGTGGCAACACATAATCTGGGGAAACAAAGTGGACAACCAAAGCACAGTCTTGACCTGTGAGTGTCTGTTTGTGTGTCTTACTAAAACGCAACCAGACGAGAACAATGCGGAAATCCCCTTCCAGGAAGTGGATGACCTAATTTGACTCTCACTTTTCTTTGTGTCATCCAGCCTTTTTTATTATTTATTCCTTTTTTATGCTTTTAACTTCCTTGTAAGGGATTTTTTTACATAGAGCAAAACCCCCCAAAAGCAGAGATGCTCCGAGGCAATCATTAAAGAGCGTCAACGGAACACACGCTTTAAAAAGTCGCTAATTGGCAGAGCAAATATGGAAAGTGAATGCTTGTTTTCAGCAAAGGAAATCTATTTGGAGAAACTGTTAAAAGCCATCAGACAACGAACAGAGCAATTACTAAATGTGCATTGACTCTTACGTGTCTCACTTGCTATTATTGATTGTAATGCAGTTCACGAAGTATAGAAAACAGATGGTTAAGATGGTACATCAAAATAAAAGAATCTTATATACAGTATTCTATTAATTGTAAAGTCAGAAATAGTTACAAACATTTAGACATTATGTGAGTTTTAATGTCTTCTTTAAAAGCGGCATAGCTCCTAATGAGTCATTGGTTGTGTTGAAGGAGAAGGCCTGTTGGTGAGCCGTGGGATTTCTTTAAGCCGCCTGATTAATTGCTAAATCAGTGAGGGCATGCCCCCACATTGTTGAGTTATTTATCCTATGAGACATGTTGGAAAATTGGTATTGACTGCTACAGGAGTCCTGCAGGAGAGCACAGAGGCTGTTAAACCCTTCAGCTGAGTGGATAAAGAGTCAAAGTAATATTTATTTCTGTATGCTCTAGAAGTGGTGACGCAGTAAAAGAAGCTCTGAAGATCACTTGAAAGCAGTTTACACTCGAGTGTCCACTTTCAATGGAAAGTGTGTGTCAACACATGTATATGTGTCTTTTGTGCTTTTGCGTTGAAAAATCTTGCAATCATGCAAGATTTTAAGTCAATTTTCAAGCTGTATCTACAAAACGCATCACCACTGAAGGCATGTTGCAAGCTTAACCTGGTCAAACTTTGACCAATCAGGGATTAGGTAGTGACGAATGGATAATTCAACTGACGTCAGAGAAAATGGCGACATTGCCGTCAGTGTGTAAAGTTACTTCCGGTTTACAGGTATGGACAGGCAAAGCAGAGAACTGAACGCTGTTTAAAGTCATTACACGTAAATAATAAAAGGTAGTCAAACCAATTGTAATGGAAACTTTTACAATATTTATTTTATAAATGTACAACCTTATTGTTTTCCTCTCTTAGATCGTTCACAAATCAAAGTATAAATGTCAGTACTCCTTCCTGCAGAATCCTGCACAGCTGCTTCCCATAATTCCTATGGGTAATATCAAACAAGTCGTAGATCATTTCTCTCTGACAACCCGGTCAAAGTTAGAAAAGGTTACAAGTATTTCACTGAATGTTCTTTTTTGATTATAAAGGTAATAATGATTTTTTTCTTCTCATTTATGCTAACGCTAATGCTAACTTTCTACAAGATGTATAAGACATAGAGCTGCAAAACATCCTTTCTTCCCAGTTAAAGTTGCTTAAATTTCCGTGTTCGCAAAATCAATGAAAACAGAGCAAAACTCAGACAAATTCAACGTGTCTTACATTAAAGTAAAACTAATTATTGTTGCATTATTTCTTAACATTGCTCCCCTTTACTTTTCTCATAATCGCTTCAGATCTGCTGGAAAATAAACTAAAAAAAGTTTAGTTTTCAAAGTTTTCAAATTCATTGAAAACTGTTGCCAAAAAATCTGAAAGTGACTATTTGCTCGTCATTTTCTAAATACGTACGGTCAGTGCTAAACTTTTTTCTTGTCCACTTTTATTTTGAAAGCTAAAAAATGTGCCACTTGCTAATCATTCCACCTAAAATATACAGTAAAACAGCAACAACATTTGGCCTTGGACACAATAAAAAATGTGCGAGCAATGCAGCAATGAGCATATTTGTTGCATATATTACACGAAGCCAACATGAATTTCCATTCGTTTTTGTGCTTGATCGCTTTTAAAATGTTTGTGAAAAACAACAACCAGCATAGAAACCGCTAGAATAACATCTGCTCAAATGAAATGTTGACATTTCAATAGAACCTCCAATGTTGGAGGAGGAGAAATTAACAATTGTGGTTTGTTTTCGGCTGGAAAGGCATTTATCGGAGTAGAGCTGTGAAAGAAAAAGACTGGAGCAAGATTCATGAGATTTGCACCGTTTTGACACTTTACCTCTTCCAACTGTAGGTGGCAGACATGCTCTAGCAAACAGTAGCAAAAGAAAAACACAAAGAGACCGCTCCCTGCTGTTCAGTGTGAACATCATATGTTCTTGAACGCGGGTTACATGAATGTGCACATAGCATTGGTCTATATGATGCACTTTCTGATGCAAACGCATTCAACAGTTTCCTTACCCAAAAGTTTATTGGGATGCCAATTGAGGGGCGCTGACGGATGTTTAGAAATGATATTTTCCTTTTTTTTTATATGACTTCATAAAACCCATGTCCCATTTTGTCAGGAAGCACAGCGTGACTTATTCATGCGATAAGCATTATGATCCTTTGACCGGAGGATGAAAGCAGACATGTCAGTGGAGGCATCTTGTGCATTAGTGACCTTTCACAAGTCAACATTGTGCGGATCAACAGCTGTGGAGGAAGAAAGAGCAACCATCCATGTTTGGAAGTAATATGGTGGCTCACTTGTTTTAAAATAGCATGATTTTCCTGCTGACGTCTGTCTGACCGTATGGTCACAAACATTCAGCATTTGCAGAATCTTTCAGCCTATATAACACAATTGAAGGGTTTTCACCCAAATGCAGAAATAACATGTCGGAGCACACAGGCTGTAGATGTACTGGATATCCTTCTCAGTATTCAACAGAAAGATGGCTCATCAGGAGGAGAGGGGACCGAAAAGGCTGCAGCGTCCAGGCTGGCTGATGACAAGCTACCCATGACGGCGTCCCACTTTGACCTGCTTACACTGAAAAAAGTGAAACATTGGATCAATGACACAAATGTTCTGCATTATTTTTTTTACATTTTAAATCATTGATTTGTATCAAGTTTAAGTTAATGGTTAAGTCAACTCAAAAACTAAGAATTTTTGCTAACTGATCCAACGCTTCACTTTTTTCAGTGTAAGTCAGCTGTTTGGTTTTAGCAACCTTTTTAAAATGATATTTTGTGAAAGTCTGTCTTATTTTGTGCTAAATGATGAATGACAAAAGAACATAATTTCTTTAATTGTTTCATTTTATGCTCCTTTTCCCATTTGTTCCATAAATCAAAAACTAAACAAGCGAGTGTAATTTCTCTGTGGGAAACGCTTATCAGCAACACATCCTTTGGTCTGACTCTTTTATCTCCGTCAGTCTGCTAATTTGTGACTGAACACTGTGAATGAAAGTGCATAAAAATAAAAGCTGGTACCAGATGTTGACAGTTAAAGCTTTTATTTTTAATCATGTGAAAAGTTCACGCGGAGCGCCTGAAACATTCAGAGGTGTTAATTGGATTATCTTCACTCTTTTATGACAAATGGAATCCTTTCATAGAACTGTTTTTTAAATAAAAACCAAATTCAAGTAGAGTTTTATACAGTGTCATTGTTTGTTTAATGCAACATTATCAGAGGGGCAGAATCAGTATTTGACAACAGCAAAATATGAAAATATAAATACAAATATTAAAAAAGTCACATTTATTTCAGAAATGTTCTCTGAAAGCTGAAAAAAAATAACCTTGTTTGGTTGAATCATGGAAGTAATTTTAAGTATTTTATTTTTTAGAGGTATTATAGCCCATGATCAAGTTATAAAAGATTGCAACTAATTTTATAAAACTATCATTAAAAGCTAGAAACAATTGTTTAGTCAAGTTTTTAAAAGAGCTGCGATTCACTCAAATTGTACTGAAGTGATTCTATTTACATAACTGTTATAATTGGACTGCAGAGCTCTTGAAAAGAGAACCCACTAAAAAAGAACCTTCAAATGCTGTTGTTGGGCAGATTTGTTCTATTCTGTCCTTTTGGAATGAAGGAAGGCCTCTCGAGGTCATTCTCAAAACCCACTTAAATAAACAAGGACACTCCCCACACATACTTAAAAACAAATCAGGGACAAAAACATGAAAAAAAAACACTTCTACAACATAACAATTCCTTTAAATTTAAAAATGAAAACTCAAAAACAATTTAATTAGCTTCCTGCTTACAAGAACATATCAAGAATCCAGATGTATATATTTTTTTAATTTGCTTTCACTCAAGATAGTTGTGTTTTTAAGTGGATATGTTCTGTGACCAATAAGCAGTGACTGAATGAGCGAAGAGCTGGGTTCCTCACCACACACTCTGAAGACAGCTGGTCCGGTTTGACCCAATGAGAATGGGTGGAAGGTCCTGTTACCAGCAGGACGGGTCAAAAGTGGCAATTTCACCTTGTATTGTGCTTGTCATCCAGATGTAGGAACAGGTTGAGGGCTTCATAAAGAAGACCTGATGGCTCGTTCAGGTCAGGTCATTTGGGTTCTACAGTTGGGTGGTCAAATATTTTCTGCATGATAAGGCAAAGTCAATTTAATTTTTCGAAAAACAACAATCTCCCTTATATTACAGAGCACTTATTTTAATAAGTGTCAAAATGTCAGTGATTTTTTACAAGTTGTGAATCAATTTGGGTGTCAATGTCAATAACAATTAGTTATATACAGTATATATAGGCTAGAGATGGCATGCTACCTTCTCTATATGAAAAGCTGGACGTCATATTGCAACGGTATAGGTACCGTGAATTATTACTGTCAGCTGATAAAGTAGAACTTCTAGAAAACTTTTTAGGAAGATCTGAGTGAGTTTACTCTGTATAGTGAACATTTATTCTGATCTTGTTTCCTATTCAAATTCAATGGCAGCTTAAGATTTTGCACTATTTTCACATTTTCTGACAGGAAAAGATACTAACCCGGATTTCCTTGGTAGTGGCGAGAGGAGAGCCCAGTGCTGAATTCCCATCCGGCAGGCGGACAGGGACATGTTGCGAACAGAAAAGCACCTGCCCGGTGTCGCGCCGGTGCCTGAGTCCTTCTGATCGAGGCTGGGTGGGATCCACTTTTGGATCCACTTGGGCATTTGCACCACAACCGGCTCCGGCTCGATAAGGCCCAGTGCTTTAACTCAAATGCCCCCTGGACTTAAGTGCTCATTGTGCCCTCTCCCCCTTCTGTGGGGCCCCCCGGACTATTACATCTGTTGACTGAGGCAAACAGCTCTGAGTGCACTCCGACCGTGTTACACCAGCTCATATAGGCTACAACGGAGGCAGGTGGTCTGCGGCGGCGTCAACTACCCACAGACCCTTTTATAAACACAGACCGAGGAACAGTTAGTGTAAATTTTACTCTGTGTAGAAATGAATAAAATCACAACCATACATCAGGTATTGCATTTCATTTCCTGTATATTGATGTATTTATTTTTAGAAAAGTTTTAAATGTCACTCATCTGTTGCACTTTGTACAAATTCATTTATATCATGACCTGGGTCCTATTCTTGTGGTGAACAGTTTTTTTTTTTTTTTTTTTTTCAGACAAAAATCAAGAATTTTTTGGTCATTTTAGTACTAAGGTGTGTCTTATTGTTTTTACAGCGTTCCAGTATGGTTTCGCTCTTTACATATTTTGAACAGTAGTAACAAGCTAGCGTGCCATCTCTAGCAAGATATAACTCATTGGTCAATACGCTAACGCTCTAACGTATGGTGGTGTTGGACTGCTTTCTTACATGTTTCTAACAAGGTCGGGAGTTAGCACAGTCATAATAAAGTTTGTTTTAGTGGTATCACTCTGTTTTTTATCTGAGACAAACAAGGTTGGAGGCTACAGGTATTACGCTAACGTGGCTAATGTTGCTAATCACAAACAGATTTTAGAGTTACTCTAAATGTAGTTAATAAAGCCTGTCTGATTGATGGTCTTATCAGTATCTATTGACTATGAAATTGTGCAAACTGGATTTGCGATAATAAATTTAACTAATGGAAACATACCAATTTTGAAAAAACTCACATTTATTGAAAATGTGTTTGCGCTTTTAATTGGCTATTGACTTGTATCGAAACTGACATATTTCACAAAACTGCAATGAAAACCCTTTTTTTTATTAATTGAGTTACATGACCAACAGCCGGACACCACCATAAGCCCAAGGCTTGTCACGCGGAATTGTCGGCTACACAGCTCGTCTGTAAAACCACGAAACACGATTTCCCAAAAGTGGTTCATCCATAACCACTCCCACACAGGTTGCCGCTCCATGGCCTGAATAAGACCATGATAGATGATGACGAGCGCTAGTGCAGTGGCAGAATTTTAATGTATCTACTTCACATCCGTCGCCGTGTCTTTGAATGACGTGAGTTTGTGTTTATTTGCACAATTGTGATTTAATGGAAACAGTGTGATTGCAATTTTTTACATTTCTAGAATTTCAAAAAGTTTAACACATATGTGTAATAAAAACTCAGCTTCTGACTATTATCTCGCTTAATGCCCCTTATAGTTCAGTGCACATATATGTGTGACATATAAAACAGACCATTCATTGGCACTGTGTCCTATAATCAGGTGTGTCTTATGGTGCAAAAATACTCTTACTTAACAATGTCCCACAACACACATATATATATATATATATATATATTTAAAAATAATTATTCAACCATAATGTAAGCAGGTGAGCTATTAAGAACATCTTAGTGACCTGGTATCTTAACTATCTTAAATATCATGATATACACATTATCAATGTCAGTTCTGCTTTAAGTTGTACTGAAAGTCATTTGTTTGTTTAGAAAACCTGAAAACTCTAAAGATGCACTACATAAATGATTCACTGTTTGACCAGTACATAAGTTATTTTTATTTCTCAAATCTATTTCTAAATTGAATAGAAATCAAGAAAAAGAACACCATGTAACATTTTATTATTTCTTCCTACATCAGTTTTCTGGGCAATAATTATGGTGAAAATTGAGGATTCAGAATATTTTAGATGATTTATTTTTGGGCTGAGTTTTGTGTTTTCTTTCCTACACATTTACAGCTTTCACTGTAACCAGTTTTTTACTTAGCTGTGATTCTTTTCTCCTTATTCATGATTCTCCAGGGCAGCTGACACCATGTTGTTACAATGTATTGATTATATAGTATGTTTCTTTACATTTTCTTTCCTTTTTTTCCTCTCCCAGCATCACATGCCTCCAACACCTTGGGGTTCTGGTTTGCTGAGCTCCTTGAGCGGAACCGTCCGTTTTAGTCTTGGCTCTTCAAAGGCCGGCCCAACTGCTTCTAGATGACAGGCTTTTTCAACCTGCAGGGCTCCCTGACAGCCATGAAACAGGTACACACGATATCAGGCTGCCTGCCTATTTACCCACTGCAGGGAAGGAGAACAGATGGCACGCCAAGGGAGAAGCAGGAACACAACCAAGCATCTACACATGCACACACACATGCACTCACACTGACAGACTACAGCCACAAACAAGTAAAAACCCTTCAGTTTTGGTTTCTGTGATTTATAAAGATTTAATAGTGTTTTAGATTTACGCCTGGCTGCAGTCCCATCCCTGTTGCTGTGGTCCAGAACCATGTTTTTTTATTTTAAATGTATCCTATAAAAATCCATCTCCAACCAAATATTAAATAAACTAATGAGCCAGATTAATGGCGATGAGCGTGGAGGAAATAAACTAGAAATGAAAAACTACATGACAGCAACCGATTTCAAAATGGCAATAAACAAGTAAACTAACTAAACTGTGATGGATTCTAGCAAACGACAGAGTTATAGTGGAGAAACTGTTGTCTGTATGTGAGAACTGGACCAAGTAAGTGTGATATCACTTCCGGTTCCAACAAAGTTATGTCAATTCAGTCACCATTTTTTGTGATATGGACGTCATCATATTGGGACCAAAAATGATCAGTAATCAGTAATTGGTCCGGGTTGGCCTGAGTCAACGTTTCTATGGCAACCACTCTCGCCAATCAGGAGGGAGCTTGTACCTACCACTTTGGGAGAATCAAATGTTTCAAACGTTCAATGTGAGAACTTGAAGAACTTCCACTTCAGAAAAAAACATAAAAATGAAATTAGGATGATAAAGAACGTGTTAAAAAAGGAATCAGAACAAGAACGTTTTTTTTCTGACAAATTTAATGGCCGTTTATTTCTCTATGGAAGTCTATGGGATGTCTTTCTATTTAAAAAGCAAAGGGGAACTCAGTCCAGTTCTCCTTTACAGTCAATGGGAGATTCATTTAAGTAATGACTTTTTCAAGGTAGTCCTACTAGATTCCCATTGGCTTCAAGAATGCCCAGTTTCACAGTACATCTTGTAGTAGTTTATTTCACTCATGAACTGACATCTCAGTGGTTTATATTATGTTGTAAACAGCATATGATGGACAATCTGAAATAAAGACTCAGTTTCAGAACCTTTATTTCTTTCTTTTCGGTTTAAGAAAAAAGGTCAACAAAGTTTGCAGTCTCTCACAAATGCCCTTAATCAAAATGATTTAAACACTGTTGGTTGCTGCAGTCTTTTTATTGTCCGGAATGCAAAAAACTACAGAGCTTAGAGCTTTACCACGTTTATTACAGCATTTCAAAGGGAAGGAGGTTAAGATGTTTAGCGTTCGTATCAGGTTTTCACTTGCCTTCTACTTCTGTAGGAAAATCCCAATTCCTCTGAGACGGAGAAAGTCTAAGGAATACAAATGTTTATTTCACTGAGGAGGGAGTCTTTGGGTTAAGGCGAGTTCTAGACGAAGCAACAGCTGAGAAAGTGCGCATTTTGTGTCTTTATTTACATCGAAACTCTCACATTGGTCACGGATTTTCCTATAAAAGTGTTGCTCTTATTTTTCACCAGCCTTGGTAAGCTATGTCAGTCACTGCCCAAGGTTATGGTATGTTAATTTTACCACATCATTTATAAAAATATGAAAGAACTCAGATTGAACATTTATGCTAAATTTACTTTCTGTTGCAAAGTAAGGCCAAAAAGATACTTTTTTCTTTGTGTAATTCAGACAATATCCTTTTTGATAAAAACAGAGAGAGCCTACTGTAAATCCTGTCATGCGTGTGCACTGCAGTGCTGTAAGTTACCATATTGTAAGGTTAAATTGCAGATTTGCTCATCCATAGGAAATCTTTCGAGCCAACAATAGCTGGATCTCGGCCCCCTTGGTGCTTTGTAGAGAGGTAACCAGGTAGATGAAGGATGACATTACACAGCCCCCTTCAAAGAGAGTGTATGTATATGACCTTTACCTGGAGGGGGCTGGCTGAGACCGCAGCAACTGCAGGCTCATTGACTCCCGAAAAACCCAAAGTCCTGAGATGTGGATGTATGCTGAGAAAATCAGCAGTCATGGTTTTCAGGAGCTCACTCCAAAGGGAGAACTGCCGGAAGGATTTTATTCTCTGTGAAAAAGCTTTAATCTGGCCTGTCTTAATAAGATCTTACAGTCTTTATCCTCTTCAAGGTTCACGTCTCACGCTATCACTGGGTAGATGTAACATTTAAATGTCAAACCGACAAAACATGTTGGAAAATCTGTTTTTAGTGGAGTGTGGAAACCATGCAAGACCAAATGAAGAAAATCGGCTATTTGGTTACAGAACAACTACTTGCTGGGAGACTGTTGGTCCTGGCATTCGTGTTGTTGTTACTGCAACACATACCATCTGTGTAAATGCTGCTGACCAAGTGAGGGGGCTCTGTTTACACACTGCAGTACTGAGGTTTCAATCGATTCTGAAGAAACTACAAGACAGAATATAAAGTTTACTGGGAGCTTAAAGCATCTCAAGTAAATCACTTTTATTGAAAGTTGTGGATGTTTTTCCTTCCTCTACACATTCTACATTTTTATCTCTAAGGTTTTCTCATCATTAAATTGTGGGATGGTCTTTGTCAATCCACGAGGACATTTATAAACTCACTAAAATATATTTATCTTGCAGTATACAAAAAGTATTTGTACAAATATATATATATTATGTTAAGAATTGATTTATTTCAATACCCCCTCCACTAAAAACTGTATTTTTAACATGTTCTTGTAGCATTTTTCTAATGATGGAGGACATATGAGGAAAACTCAAAATAAAACAGCATTTCTGAAGATTTCTTTAT
Source organism: Oryzias melastigma (assembly GCF_002922805.2). Taxonomy (NCBI): domain Eukaryota; kingdom Metazoa; phylum Chordata; class Actinopteri; order Beloniformes; family Adrianichthyidae; genus Oryzias; species Oryzias melastigma. Next base: position 13,781,168 of record NC_050527.1, read on the forward strand.
TCAAATCGCTTTGAATCAGTTTGAAAAAAACTTGTAGTTTGTTATTAAAATCGGCAGTCCAGAAGCTCCCTACTCCGCTTCATTCTGATGCCTCCACTTGAAGAAAAAAAATAGAATGATTTTCCTTGTCTGAGCCAGCATCTTCCTCAAAAGTGTATGGCCGGATGGCTCCAAAATTGATCACCATTTTTGTTGAACCAGTAATATTAGACTGAGGTTGTGAGAGGGTGTAAGCTAGCATGTGAAAGTGTAAATAAAGGGATCATTGGAAATGAGTACAAGCTTACTTTGATGAACTCCTGCCATCCTGCAGATTTTACATCCTAGAAAACAACTTTTACAATATCAAAAGACAGAGTGAGACTTTAGGATTATGTTGAAAACACAGTTTTTTTTCATTACATTAAATTTTTTTGCAAAGATTGGCAAGTAATTCTGGAGAAATCTTTTTTTTATGTCAAATGGCTAAAATCTGTAAAGACCAAATTTGAACTGAAGAGTATTTTATTTAAAACACATCAGCTTCTTCTGAGACAGCTTCATGTTTTAATTGAGTAAACAACACCTAAGATTAATGTTTCTGTCATAAACATAGCAGTAAGAGAATCTGTATGGGAAACATGTTTGTTTAAATGAAGACATATGGGTGTCTAGAACACTAATCTCTTTAAAAGTCTTCATCTTTTAAAAAAAGGATGAAATTATCAACAGACTAATTCAAAAGTAATTTTTATGCTATGAAGACTTGTTTATTCTCAGCTGATGTCACTTGAAGAAACCTGGTGGTGCTCTGACTGTCAGAAAAACAGCTTGAAAAGACCCACTTTTTAGAGAAAAGTAGTTCTAAATTAGCTAATTGCCATATTTGTAACAGATTTACCTTCATGAGAGCAGATGTCTTGTTAGATACCGCTACATGTCCCAGTGGCATCATGTTAATATTTTATCAACTTCAAAGTAGTTTCACCGGTAGTTTCCACTTATAAAGCAGCTGCTTCATTTACTAACTGCATAGTAAAAATATGAAGTAACTGCTTCTGGTTTTATGTACTTCTAAAAGATTTTCTCATTTTTTTGTGTTGCAGTTTCTGGTTCTCCCCAGTCTGCAAGAGACCAGAACTAATGTTAGCTGTATTGCATTAGAGGGGTCTTCTTCCAGAACAGTGGTGATTTAAAACACTGTTGTGATGTGAAATGATTGCTTAATTTTCTAATATTTTTGGCCTTGGTTATCGTTTTCCTATAGAGCACTATCGCAGAGTGATTTTATCCTAAATGGGTGGACCAAGGGCCAAGTCTCCAGTAGAATTGTTTTTTTTTTTAAAGAATTTATTCTTCTCAAACTCCTAATTTTTCAGTCATTTTCAAGCATGTTTTTAGGATCTTCCTATGTTTGTATTTTCTGATTAGTTATATAAACCACAGTTAAAAATAAAAGAAAACCACTTTAATCAATCATGTGGGTAAAAATTACACAAGAGATGGTGTAACTTTTTATAGTGAAAGTGTTCTAGGGTTAAAGTTGTTGATTTAATGGTTAAAAAGAAATCTACCATTTCTCTAATCAGTCAAAGAAATACACAAAACCACATGACGCTTTTTTTATGCTACTGAAGCCATTTTTGTCCAAATATCTGCTAATTTTAGGTGTGTGGAAAAAAGGCATCTCTGTATTGGAAGACTGAGCGATCAGAGTTCTTTTCTTTGCCTTTACACTAGTTTCTTTCATTATTATCTCTGATACAGATACAGTCTATAATCCGATTTTATATTGGACATTAGCACTATTGATTGAAGTTTTAAATTCCTCAGATCTGTTTGTATCAGTTTCTCTTTCATAATGTTCTGCTTCTTTTCCTTGGAACATGTGTTTAGTCTCCCCTGTGGCTCAACAGTCAAAGCAGTGCAGATTGAGTTTAAATAGATCTTAATTTTTGGAACAAGATGCATCATAGATGTGGAAATATATTAATGCTACACATGATATTGTGACACAAAAGCAGAATTTGTTCTTATTTAACCCTGAGCTTTTCTATGGAAGTTTAAAATGGACCAAAAATTGAGCTATGTGATTAAAAAGTGTTTTTATACTTATTCAAAACTAAAAATGTTCTGGATACTTTACAGATTTCCCAATTTTATTAGTGCAAGTTGGGGTTACAGACTATCCACTTTCTGCTGTTGGCTTCACACTGACTCTCTGGTTTAAATCTTTTCTTTTGACCATACTCAGCATGATCTTTCAAGTCCTCTCCACTTTTCTTAGGCGTTCCCCATGGTTGTGTTCTGGGGTCCACATACTATCTATCCCTTAGATTTTTTCTCTTGGTTTCATCTTTAGCAAGTACAATATTCACCACCACTGCTTTACATCTACCCTATAATCCAATCAAATCTTCTTCGCATATTCCATGCTAACTGGCCAAGGCTCTAATGAGTATGTGTGATCTTTAAGTACAGATATTTGTGACTTATCAGACTGCTGATTTGAATTTTTTATAAATCAAGTAGAGTGCAGTAAAAATACATTTCAGACAATGTAATTATCACTCTAAAATGCAGAATAATGTTGAATTTTAAGTATATAAACTATACAAATCATTTGTGCTATTGTCACCAGAGGTAAACAAAACTTCAAAGTAAAGTGTCTGTGATGCTTCTCATTTTTAAAGTAAAGCTATTCAGTTTTTTCACATTGAAGTTGATTAAAAAAAAAGGAATAAGTTCAGTTTTCCGAAATAAGTTCTGAAAAACGAAATTTTTAAAATATACATAAGTGATCAGCTGACTGATGGTCACTTAAATGGTCAAAAAATGACAGTATGACACAGAGACGGTGTAATTAAGGTGTTGTCTGGTGTCAAAGGGTTAAGATACAATTCTGGTTCAGTCACGACTTCTTAAATTTAAATAATACAAATTAAAATGCTGTCAATCAGCTTTAAATTCATCCTATACGAGTCTAACAGTTTTACACTTCCATTGACAATTCCTCTATCTCTCCCCCCCACAGCTTAAGAATCTGAGCATCATACCATGCTGCTTTTAGCCTCCCACATGAATGGAATAACTCGATCAGCATGCTTCCATCTTCAAAACGTCAACGCCGATCCCTTACACCCCATGCTGATTCTATATTAGTTTCCAGTCTCATCACTTCACAACTCTCTCAAAAACCCTCCAACCACAGCAGCTTGAACAGAACTCAGTGGCGTGCATCATCACTATTCTCTTGGACCTTCACAGGCCGCCCATCTTCAGGTGAATTAAGTATAAAATATTAACTCTTTTCACCTCACTGTCCCTCTGTCTGACTGTCTTTCATTGAAGGGAGAGCTTTGAGTGACTCTGCCCCCCAGTTATGGAATATACTTACTCTAGACCCCTCTTCAATTTCCATCTACACTTAAAATTTTAAACTAAAACCACATCTTGAGGCTCAGAGGTTCTATTTTGCTGAAACACCGGATTGGCTGTATTTTCGTTGTTCTTAAGTGTTTTGTTTTTATTGTTCTTTTTGTGTGACAAGAGTGTCAAGAAATATGACGTAAACTAAAGTGCAAAAAGTCCTCACATTTAATAATGAAGCACAAATAGATTATTGCTGAAATAGTTTGATTAAAAATGGGAAATGGGAGAATACAGTAAGATTTAGTCTCAAATTGGGTGGAGCTAAGAGAAAAAATTAATAAAAATTCAATGAACATGTTAGTTACTTTCATGTTGATGTTTTTTAAATGTAATAAAGTTAAAAGTATCACCTAGAAATACCAACAGTGGGGACAGCAGTGGCTCAGGTGGTTGATCAGGTAGGCCAATGATTGAAGGATTGGCGGTTTGATCCCCGCTCCCTCCAGCCAACTGTTGTCGTGTCCTTAGGCAAGACACTTCACCCTCTTTGCCTCCAGTGGGGCTCCACTGGTGTGTGAATGTCCCGGTGTTGGTTAGAGTGGCCGCAGGCGCGCACTGGCAGCCACGCCTCTGTTTGACTGCCTTGGGGGAGCTGTGGCTACGTCAGTAGCATCACCAAGTATGAATGAGGAGAGAATGGATACACACTGTAAGCGCTTTGTGTATCTGAAAAGGTGCAGAGAAAAATATAATCTATTATTCTTCAAAAACTGATTGCATTTATATTGCACAGTGGGGTAGTGGTTAGCATTACACCACACTAAGCAGCAATACGGCTCTGGTTTGAATCCCAGCTGGGACCTTTCTATGTGGAGTTTATTCATATGCAGGATTTTCAAGGCTTCCTCCCACAGTACTTAGTCAATTGGTGACTCAGTTTTTTTCCTAAGTGTGACTTGTGTGATTGTTTTCCTTTGTGTGGCCTTGTGATGGACATGTGAATAATCCAGGGTGCACCTCTAACTTAGCAAAGAGTGGCTAGGATAGGCTCCAGCAACCCCAATAGAGATTTATCAGAATTGGAAAACAAATGGATGGATAGATTGGGAGAACCTCCTAATGACTGATGACACTGTGTGATTCACTATTGACTGTGATGGGAATAATTATCAACAATATCTAACAATTAGTGTTCAATCATTTTTGATGCAAACCTTAGGACACCTCTGAAAACAGAGGTATTATACTGAACCTTTAAGCTGTTCTGATTTCTAGAATCTGCTTCATGTTTATATAAAATCAGTATGCAGAGGTGTTTCCTTCGTTTGCTTTTAAGTGCAACATCATGGTGCTGTGCGGATCACTTCAAAGGAGGACTGCAGATAAATAACACAAACTAGCTGTGCTGTAATACATATAAATTTTTATTAAGCTTTTACAAAAACAATATAATCATCAAAACACTTTTTTGGTCAAAATTGTTTTTCTTACAAAATCACAGTAATGTAAGCACTCTAAAACTACCCTGTACACGGATCAGGCTTTGAATTTCCAAAATAAAACTATTTACACTAAAATCATCTTTTTTCCACTGTATCCAACAATCTCACAACAAATATGAACAGGTTTTCTAAGCTCAGGCGTAAGACAGTAAACATGAGGGCTGTCATTGGGCCGTCCAGTCACTCACCCACGTCATTGTGTTGATGTTGACCTGGACACATGAGGGATTAGAAGACGGTTCTGATCCATTTCCAACGTGGGCTGAAATATTCATTGATTGTGGCTATGTTAGAGGAAGGGTATTGCATTCCAAATGTGAGTTTAAAAGCGGGTTTTGGCGAAGCCAATAAAAGTGTAAAGTCAGCATCTAAACCAAGCAAATGGTTAATGATGTATCCTCCAAAGCTACAGGTACACTGGGCATGTGACATCCATTCTTGAACACACTTTCAGCCAATGGTGTTGGCACTGGAGAAGAAGGGAGGGGCATTCTGCTTCGTTTTCTACTGTTTCCTGGTTCATGTTCGCCACCTATGGTATGAAGACGCAAAATTTTGCTAAACTTGCACCAGGTTTTTTCTTTCACAGTTCTAGTCCAACTTATAAAAGACTTGGTGTCGTATGATTACTACAGAGAAAAAAAGAGTAATTATTAATTTTTCCACCATGACCAATTTTCAAATGGTTTACACTTCCATGACTGAAAAAGAGCAGCCGTCAGTGACTCAGATTTGGTAGTGATGGATCGT
>NC_050527.1:13787022-13806535 GCF_002922805.2 Oryzias melastigma
ATTCTGCTTTGTTTTCTACTGTTTCCTGGTTCATGTCCGCCACCTATGATATGAAGAGGCAAAGTTTTGCTAAACTTGCTCCAGGCTTTTTCTTTCACAGTTCTAGTCCAACTTATGAAAGACTAGGTGTCGTACAATTTCTACAGAGAAATTAAGAGTAATTTTTAATTTTTCCACCATGACCAATTTTCTAATGGTTTGCACTTCCATGACTGAAAAAGATTCATCACTACCAAATCTGAGTCACTGATGGCTGCTCGTTTTGTATGTAAAACCTCAAAACGGTTGTAGAAACTTTAGCGAACACAAATGTTTTGAACATAGAACGTAGAACATGGCGTACATGTTTAAGCGCTTTATAGTTTTCACCGGAAGTGAAAACGTGTGTTGCCGGGGAGGGTGTGAACGTAGCTTCAGGAAAGAAAAATTCAACAAGGAGATGATTACAAAATAATAGATCCCACATATTCTTCTTTCCTTCCGAATCATTTTTGAACTTCAGAGTGAGTTATTGCAACACAGTCCATGCGCAACATTGTGGATCAAGGTAAGTGAATCCACCCAACATATCAGACTACTGTGTGCTTTGTAAAATAAAAAAATTTGGGTTGTTTTAAAAGGTGAAAAAATGTACTCTCCAATGGTCCCAATACTTCAAATAGGGGTAGCTCCAACAAACACAGCTGCTTTTGGATCTGTGCCCATCAGTTCTGCTTTTCTGAAGCATCCACTAACCTCATGTGTGTCATAACCACCTTCAGTGATGCAGGGAAGATGATAGAAGTGCAAAGGCAACTTTGGAAAACTTGGCCTTAAGTGAATATAATAATATATTCATAGACTTTTTTTGTGTGTTTATCCTTTTATAGTCCCAAACTGCCCATAGAATACATCTAAAACTTAGCGCTTTTAACAAGACAGATGGAGTTATGTATGTACACATTCTAGAAATGTTGCCCGCTTGCGTGTTTTTTAACAAGACAAACATCTTTTGTTCTGTAAAACAACTGCATTGCTCTAAAGACTCATGAGTGAAATGCAAACATTCCTACATTCATGATGCCAACTGTACAATTACCTTTAAAACAAAGGTTGTCATACTATTTGTAAGGGATTTCCTCATGTATGTTATTTAAAAGTCATGTACAGAGATCTTGATCATTGACTGTATATGAGAACTGGATTCTGTAACTGTTAAGATACACATAGGAAATTAATTACTTGTAGCTCCAATTAGAGTTAATTCAGTCACAACAATATGGACGCCGCCATGTTGGAGCCAGATGACGTCAGTGAGTAGTGCTTGGTCGGAATCGGTCTGAATCATTGTTTCTATAGCAACCACTCTTACCAATCAGGGGTGTTGAAAGTCCACACGCCTATCACTGAAAGTCAAGAGTATCTATCTGCAGCTAATATGACACATGAAATGGTAGATAGACCGACGAAAGTTCTATTTTATTTAAAGAACAGAAGTTGGTGATCTTGAAAACGGAAGTTGAACTTTTATTTTATTATTATTGATATTATTTTCTTAATCCTTTGGAACGGACGGACACCCTCAGGTGTCCTTCTGTGCAGCTGTTAGATCAGCGTAATAAAACTCAGTCTCTGAAATAAACATAAACTTATGTGAACATTCTGTGACTGACTTTTTATGGAAATAAGGAGAGAATATGACAATTATTAGTAGTTTTTAGAAAAAAAAAAGTGATCTTTAGCTTTAATAAATAAAGAAGAAATCCTACAACGAGGAAATCGATCATTATTTTTCATTTTGGGATGGGGACCAACATGAATCCAGCTGGATCAAACTTTTCCCCAAAAAAACATATTTTATTATGTTTTACAAACACAAAAAGGAAAACTGAATAGTAAAAAAAAAAAAAAAAAAAAAATCCATTATAATTAAAAATTAAAAGTTAAGAAGTTTGCTCTGTGAAAAAAAGTACAACTTCCTTTTTTGAGGTCACCGACTTCCGCCCTTTAAATAAAATACCCTTTCAGTTGGACATCCATTGGCTCTACAGGCTCTATCCACCATTACCATCCATCCATCTTCTTGACCGCTGCTTCCCTTTCGGGGTCGCGGGGGTGCCGGAGCCTATCCCGGCTACTGAAGGGCGAAGGCGGGGTACACCCTGGACAGGTCGCCAGTCCGTCGCAGGGCCGCAATCACTCACACATCCACTCCCACATTCACACCTAGGGGCAATTCAGAGTCACCAATTAACCTATGAAGCATGTTTTTGGATGGTGGGAGGAAGCCGGAGTCCCCGGTGAAAACCCACGCATGCACGGGGAGAACATGCAAACTCCACACAGAAAGGTCCCAGCCGGGATTCGAACCGGGGCCTTCTCGCTGTGAGGCGAGAGCGCTAACCACTTGCGCCACCGTGCAGCCCATCCACCATTACATCTACCATTTTACCTGCAGCTGGGTGCCTCTCCTGAGAGTGGATTTGGGAATATGTCACTCAAACATTTTGAGCATTCAAACTTTCATTTGCACATCTGTGCATTTGATTGGCCAATTAACAACTTGTAATAAAAAATATCATTCAAAAAACTATGACAGGCTGTTTAGTTCTCAATAGAAGTCTATGGGATTTTGGTTTCTTGGGGTTGGCGGGTACTTCCTATTTGGAACGTGAAAGGGGGCGGAGTTGCTCAGTCCAGTTCTCATAAAAGTCAGTGGTTTGATAAAAGATTCTTGCAGGACAGAAATTACTCCATGAATAACTGAGTCAGAATACTGATTTGGACTTCTTGACTTAGATACATCAAGTTGTGCACTATATCTTTCTTTCTTTCTTTTTTTTTTTTTTTTTTGTCTCCAAACGTTCAAATCCGTATATATTTTCACAGGTTATGGCCTACATGCTGTCCATGCCCTACACTTACAGTTACATAAGTGACTACATATACTACAGCTGTGGCACAGGTAATTTGCGATGCAACAGTAACATCAAATTCTTCCTCTCCTCCGAGTCTATTTTTAACCAGCAGAGCTGAGTAGATTACAGCTCCTCTGTCTAAGATCAATGTCTGATCAGGATGCCTCTGTAATTGCAGAATTCTGAACCCGTCTTATGGCATAACGTTCCCCTGGGACAGTGAGCGCGTCATCTCTGTGTGCACAAAGAAGGTCTTGAGCTCTCCTTTGCCCTTGACATTAATAAAGCCTCGGCAAGAACACATGTATCCCAGAGTGAGAAGGATGAAACTCGTCTCCTCCGTCACCTGCAGAGGAAAAAAACATACGGGTAAAGTCAATTTTGCTCATCTGACACGACTAGAATACATTTCTGTAGGCAGAAATAGTCTAAGTCTCCACAGGAAAAGTTTTATACCCATTAGTGTCACAAAAAGTGATGGACTTTTCTTGGCATCTCTGCTTCACTAAGCCTGCAGACCAAACCAGCACTGCAGCTGAAGAGCTGTCTAAGAAGGCATGCATGTATGACACTAGCAAAAATGCTCAGATATGAAGTTTAAAATAGAAAAATGGAGGACAAAGCAGTTTTCAGAGAAGACTAGAGGTAAATTTTATCTTGAGCTATAAAAACCTCCAGAACTCTAACAAAGAATACTTTTTATTTTGCTTTCCCCATAGCTTTAAATATCAACAGGCAATCATGCAAAGCCGTCGAGAGCAGCGCAGTTGTGCCGTGCCCCACAGCAGATGGGCTCTGCCAAATGTGTACAAGCTGTGAACTGTAATGCCGCTCTCTGAAGACTAAATGATTGCCACAGCCACATGCCATGCAGGTGGAAAACTATTATATCTTATCAGCGCTCAGACAGAAGGCCAATATGGGATTTGAAGATGTCATATGATGCCGGGCTGATGAGATGCCCTTGCTGCTGTAAGTGGTGCATGCGGAGGGAAGGGAAGTTTTATCTTTTGCACATCTGTGCTGCCATTTAAATGTCAAAAAAAAGAAAAAAAAAGTGGAAAAAAGGGAACCGATCCTCTGAGACAGTCAGCGCTACTCATGATGTGAAGACCCATCGGGGCACATCACAGGAGTTTCCTGTGCTTGCTTTTGGAAATCCCAAACATAAAAAAGGACTTTTTCAAGTTTCTCTAAACAAAATTCTCTTATATTCTTATATGCTAAAAAACAGCAAAGAAAAGCAGAAGTGTATTTAATTAGTAATAAATATATTATTAATGTGGTGAAAAATAGAAGCAGCTGAGACTTATGAAAACTACTTATTATTTTACTTTTTTGTATATTTATTAATTTTGGAAACAAATACCAATCTAAATTTAAAAAATCTATTTACTGGAGAATATAAGCAAATTTCTTAATGTTTGAATGGACAATCTGGCTTTACACACCTGTATTTTTCCCAACACTCCAGTGCTTTCCATCCTGCTGGCTACATTCACCGTGTTCCCCCAGATGTCATACTGTGGTTTCTGGGCTCCAATGACTCCAGCTATGACTGGACCATGATTTATGCCTGAGAAAGAAAACAGGTCAGTAATAAACAGGTGGATTCTGTCTTCTTCTTCATGGTATTCAAACCAGGATCAATATATTTTCTGATGTTTTAGTTCAATGTTTTTCTCTTTTGTTTGTTTTGTTTTTTTTAATTTTGGAGCATAATTTCACCCAAAACAAGTGATTGTGTGAATGCTTAGTAAGCATTCAACCTATAAATATTCTCCTGCTCTTTTTTGTACATTTTTTTGGCAAGTGAATACTCAGTCACACTGTCAGCAATTTCAGCAATCTTGGTATCAAAAGTTCAGCTCGTTCAGGACATTACTGCGTGTATTTTTTGCATTAATAAACGTTATAGTTTTTGAAATACTGAGCAAAATATGCACCATAGGAAATGAATGAGAATGTTTTCAAATTTTAAAATTCTAAGTAAGTTAGCAACAAGCCTTTAATTATATTCAGGTGCTATGTTTTAATCTCTTATAGTAATTATTTAAAAAATTTAGTTCACATAATATTTTACCAACAAGCTTACGTTTTTGGTTAATTTGCTATATATTGGGGTTTTTAGGCTAATTTAGAGTTTAGCTTTTATTTTAGCAACAGGCAAACATTTTTGACTAATTTAGTTTACTGAGGATTTTTAGGATATTTAGAAGTTTAGCTTTTATTTAAGTAACGTGCTAGCTTTTTGGCTAATTTAATTTAAGCAACACACTTAATAATTTTGCTAAATGTATTAGGGATTTTTAAGCATTTTTTTTTTTTTTTAAATTTAGGTCAACTTCAGTGCTCCTTCATAGTTCTTTAACGACATTTCCAGTCTTTTCGCAAATTTAACAATTTGCAAATAGCTTTTACATTTTCAGCAATTAAAGTAAATTGTGTCACCTTTTTCAGCAAAAACTTCAGTTTTTTTCTTGATTTTTTTCTTGACTTTTTTTCTTGATTTTTAAAGCAAAGTTTTTAACATCTTTTACTGTAAAATGATAAGTGATAAAAGCCCAAATCATGTGTTTATATTGAAATTCTCTGAGATGGCAGCGTAGCTCCTACTATCAGAGTCTGATTCAGTCTCTGATTACTTAAAAATGAAACCTGTGGAAGAGTGGGGAGAGCACCTTCAGGCAATCAGACATGGGTTTGGTGTAATCCTTGTGCTTAAAGACCAGTGTCCCTTTCTGATGGAGTCTATTAAGCCCCCTCTGCTAGCAGCAGGGTTGTACCGTCATACCCACGCACGCTGCTGAGCTAATGGAGCGTCCCATGCTGAGCCCAGCACAGACAGGTGGAAGGTATCGAACTCTTTTGCACCATGCAGGGAGGAAGGTTTAACTTACATGAAGACAACATCTACAAAATCCAATTTCCCTTTAACCCTTTAACACTGCGCCAGCTCGCTGTTGGAGCTCATTTATGCCCGGCTCTGCAGTTTGGGGGAGTTTAAAATTTGAGGAACATTAGCTGGGAAATCATGCAAAATGCAGTAAAAATTCTCATCCGTCTACATCAACCATTTTCGTTGAATGTTTTAATTTTGGGGGAAGATTCTTAGTTAGATTGCTGCACATTATCATGCATTTTTAACTGCTGATCTAGAAAGTCCTCTGCTATTTAAACTATTCCAGGAAAATAAACTGCTTTCATCATTTTATATGGGTCACTGAGTTCTAGTGCTTCCTCCTCAACCATGTTTTATTAAATCCATCCTATATGCTCGCATGCCATGTCTGATGGTAATATATACAGGCTTTCTGATCTTTGACTGATGACTGATGAATTTGTCTTACATGTCCATAGAAGTTGTATTTGATTCTTTTCTTTTATCTGAGATAAGCTCTATCTCAAAAGTTTTTTCATTTTAAAATGTGTACAGAACTTATTTCTTTGATGTAAAGTAGTGTTTAGTAAAACTGATTTCCTGATGTACATCAAAGTCCAGATACCTAAATTGATCATAGCAGAAGGTTTCTTAGGCATTTCCAACTCAAGTGTGATGTGTATTAAAGTCCCCCTCTGATGAAAATACTCTTTTTTGAGTTTTTAACATGGATGTGGGATTTTTCTTATGAAAGAGAGCAAATGTAATAAGAAATCATTTCCAAGTATTTCTTATATATAAATCGCTGAGTCAAATTGTTGCAGACAGGTTCTGATTGAACGTTTTGACGTCACAATGGCCAACCTGCACATGTGTTAAAGCCCTCATCTGCTGGCTAGCATGTCTACCTCAGGTGCCAGAGAAGAGAAGATGGCATCTTTCCACTGACAGTTGTCAAATGAGACGCCGTTCACATTTTACAAGTCTACATATTTCTTCTGCTTTTTTTTCCCCCAGTAAGTGTCATCACAAGGTTTCAGTCTCACGTGTTGTCCCATTATTTCATATTTTTAGATATCTATTAACATTTTATCTATTGTAATGTTTTCTATTTTCCCATTAGTAGCCTGTCACGCATCCAGGTGTGTGAAATTTGCTCTCCACATTTGGCCCATTCCCTGAGGGATGGGTCATAGGGACTGATGACACATTTTGGTGGTTTATCCCCCCAATCCTACCCCTTAATACTGAGTGTCAAGCGGGGAGGTATTTGAACTAACAACCTTCCAGTCTCAGGGTGGACACTCTACCACAAAGCCACTGAGCTGAGTAGGAAAACTGAGTAACATTTTAGTTAGGAAACTATTTCTGAGAAATGTTCCTTGTCTCATCCCAGATTTGGTTTGCTAATCCATTAAAGACTGGGATGAAGAAAGAAAAAAAAAAGTTAAGCAAATCTGAACAAACGTGCTTCTGTGAGCATCAAGGAGTTTTAACGATTTGGAAATACTTTTCTTCTCAGTGGACTTCTGACTGAATTGCCTGTCATCTTGAAAACATGTTTAATTGATGCATTTTATCTTCAAGCACTGTTTTGCAGACATTTTTGTATCTCTAAATCCAAGATAGTTCAGTGCAGTCTGGTGAATACGAAAAGTTCTGCCTGCTGGCACGTCTGTGTGATTCTGGTGGTTTGCTGTGTTTGTGATTCTAATAAGTTTGCTGCATTTCTGTTTGTCCATGATATTTTAGTACTTTACAACCAAAGCTTGACACTTATAAACATATTTTTGCATTATATTTACCTACAATTTATAGTGTAAGATGGTAATTTATTTTTTCCAGTGTTACTCACCAACTCTGAGCTTAAAGTCATTGAAGGAGTGTTTGTTAATAACATCCAGTTTTCCCACCAGGGCAAACGCAAACTCCACCATGGTTCCAATGTGCATGTACTGTCTGTCACGTTCCTGCAGGAGGACGATCAACAGTTACAAATCAGTTTCTGGTTGAATGTTTTACTCTTTTTTTTTTATACAAGTTATGTTCTCATCATATTACTCATGTGCTTACTTGGCATGTGTGTTCAGGTCCTGATGAGGCATTAAGTCCAGTAGCAGCCATGTAAGTGCTGCCAATTGTCTTGATTTTCTCCACTCCACTGAATTTAGGTTTGGAAAGAAGCTGCACAAATATACACAAACATAACAGGAACATTAATAAAATAAAATTGTATTCAAATGAATTCATTTAAGGATCAGTGAAAATTGTGTTTTTGGTGTTTTTAACATGTTCTTGTAGCATTTTTCTTATGATGAAGAACATATTTGAAGAAAATTAAGCTCAAAACGGCATTTCTGAGTTTTCTTTTTCAAGTTGAATCAGGAAACCAATAACGCAGATGGAAAAACCTTGTTTTTGTGACGTAGAAGCTACAATCAGGAGGCTACAAGCTCACTGATCCACTCCATTCTGATGGAACCACTTGCATACAAATAGATCCATGCATGTCTCGTGTCAAAGTCAAGGCCTGGGGGCCGTATCCGTCGCACCAGATCATTTTATTTTATTGTTAATAACATCTCAATGATATCTTGCGCTTGTAACATATTGTAGAAACATTACGATTATGGAGGCTCAGTTATAATGATCTATGGCTTTCTTTTTGGAACACATCAGGGGGTCACCATCCTCTCCCTCCCTCTCACAGAAAGAAATAAATATAACCGGATAAAATAACTACGGGCAAAACTTGCACCGGTAATGCTAGGTTGAGAGTGTGAGGGGCTGTAAGCTAGCGGGAGAGCATGTAAACAGCTTGTTCAGTTATGGGTGACAGGAAGTGGGGACGGGCTTGCTTCACATCAACAGTCCCACTCAGAGGCAAATTTTCTAATGAATTACTGCTGCTCTACAGAAACGATGACCTAAAAAAGTTTTTGATTTTGGCTAAAAAGAGCCCAATCATAATTAAAAGACCCCTGGAAACCCTTTACAAATAAATCAAACGGTGATCAGAGTGGGACTTTGAGTCTTGAGATGCTGAAGTCTGATTGAGAGGCAATTTTGCAAGCTGCTAGAAGAGCAAAAGCATCCTCTGAGGCAAGCGAGACGGTGCAGCCGCAATCATGACGGTGACTTACCTCATCAAAGTCAGCAATAATTTCATTGAGGAGCCTGAGGCACTCTAGTCCCTCCTTGTTGACGTCTGATTCAGTGTAGAACTCCTTAAAGTCTGGGATTGAGGCGAACATGACACACACCAGATCGTAGGACTGGTGGTACAGATCCTGCATACCAAAACGCAGACGTAAACACATGGAGAAGTTAGTTTGGAAAGCTGCCTGGAAAACAATATCCTTACATTGAAATATTGAATTGACTTTAATGCATTACATACTCGTGGATGACAGACAAATACGTCATCTACACAAAAGTCTGGAAACACTTAATAAAAGTCTCTTGGAAAAGCTGCTTCTTTGCTATATTACACAAGTCAAAACCCGAATTATGCATCAGACAAGCAAATGGAGGTGGGCAGATCACCCAGACAGTAACCAGACGCTTGCTCTGGAGAGCACTGGAGGACCAAATCAGTTCAACAGCAAACAGATTTTTGCTGTCATGTCTCTCAAATATTCTAGCAGTCGGTCCATGTCTATTAAAATGTACATGATTTTTTTTTTTTGGAAGCTTCAATCTGCTTCAAATTTCTTTCCTTTTTGGTCTGACAGAGCAGAAATTAAATGATCATTATCATAGAAAAAACAATGTCACGTTTTCTGTTTAATACTACCAAAATGATAAAAAAACAATAAAAACAACATACTGGAATGAAGAGAAAGTTTTAAACACCTCATTCTTCCAGTTCCGAGCCAAAAAGTGTTCTGCAACATGTGCAGGCAGGACGTTCTCCAGCAAGACCCGGTTGAGGTTCTCCATGGTTTCAATCTCCTCACACTCCTTCTTGAACTTGTTTTTCCAGAGGAAGTCTAACCTACAGTAATATTCATTCTGTTACAAGAGGACACAGAGGTGAAGAAGACTGAAGGTACAACTGCACTTCTGTCAAGTGACACAAAAAGAGAAACCACGTGGACAACAACAAAAACCAAATCCAGCAAATTGAAGAAACGAAAAACCCAGAGTGAAGCTTTTAAGAATTTAGAGATGAATCACAGAAGTCAATAACAGTAAAATCAGAGCAAAGTCCTGATGTTCTGAAGAGACAGGAAAAGGCATGATAAGAGAACATTAGATTGTCCCTCTGTGAAAGTGTTTTACTAAAAAATCCTGACTCTTTTTCTCAGAAATCAGAGGGAATAAAAATCAGAAAAAGGAAACAGTTTTGTGTAAAAATAACCTAATTCTATCTAGTGAAGCTACGTTAACACTCGGAATGTGTCAAAGAACGCAAGTCCTTGAATGCTCTTGTTCCATATGGTGATCACACTGTACTGTTGTTCCCCATTACTAGTGTGTGTGCCTATTTGGAAGAAGCTTTTTCTGAAACTTCAAAGCTGTGCAAATCTCACAAGAGGCTTTTCCCGCTCACAGCTCTATTCTGATATATGAAAGGCACACCTGTGCAATAATCACGCTGTCTAATCAGCATCTTTTAATATGGATTATCTCAACAAAGGAAAGCTGATCTCTATCACAGAAATAGTTGTTTTGTGTTTGGAAAAATTGGATCAGATCTTTGAGTTCATCACAAGTTTTAGTCAGAAACAATTAGGAGCAAAAACAAAAGTGTTGTGTTAATATTTTTGTTCAGTGTGAAAGAGGGGGCCCTTAAATACATCCATTGCAAATTTGGTGCTTGTACCACAAAATTCCCAATTTGCACTTATATCTGCTATAGTGTCACACTCCTCTACAATTATGATCCTCTACATGACCGTTCTATTCTTGACTGGATTTGTTTTCAAATAACACTTGTGTTCCTTTTAGAAAGATACTTCCTAACATTTCCTTATTGTAATTGAAGAATTTCTCAAGAAACCTGCTGGTTGGTGCAAGAAAATCCAGAAAAGTTGCATTTCACACATGAAATTACGGGATGAAGGAGGACAAAGCATGCAGAATGCATGAGAGCTGACCTAGCTGGAAAGGGTGCTAATTGGGACGACTGAATTTGACTCAGAGTAGGGCAGAAAGCAGCTTCTTACCATCACTGACTAAGTGCCTGCTTGAATTAACATGAGGCTCAATGATTAAGGGCTCCTGTTTTTTTTTTTCCCCAAAGGTCACAGAAAATAAAGAGGTTTGCAGAGAGAGGGAAGAACCTGTAGTTTCAGAAGTGAACTTCTGTCTGCAAGCACATTAAACATTTAAATCTCTCGTGGCGCTGGGGAAAGTCTGCGACCCATTTGACCCACAAAAACTGCTTCTTGCTCAGCCGGGCACTACAGCACACCAAAAACAGGTCAAGCGTGAAGGAGCATTAAAGGGGGGAATATTTAAAATGTAGTTTTCCACCATCGTGTCAACATGATCCATTTGTCAAAGAATGACAGAGGCTATATTACTTAGGAAAACGTTCAGTCACAAAGACAAATAAAGGGTCATATGAGTAGCATGTATCGGCGAAAAATGTGTGGCAGTGATTTAATAATGGCTCATAGCTTAAATTTGATTTTAAAAGGTGTGATGATAGAATGTGACACAGGAGACGGCAGATAAAGTCATTCAGACTATCAGACCAAAAGCTTACCTGTCGGGCAAGCACAAGCAGAGTGATGAAGAAGATAAAGAGCGAGATAGAACCCATAGTCTTCAGGTTTTTGAGAACTCCTGGTCTGGGGAAACAAAAATCAAAAGGAAAAGAGTGTAAGGTAAGAGGACATCTGATAAGAGATGGAAAATAAAAAAGAAGGGGAGATGGGAGGGAAATGATTTTGAAATTTAGAACACTGATGAATGTCATCTGGTTTTATCCCGAGCTGTCACTCGGTTCAGACTGTCACTTCTGCTTTACTGTGACAAGAGCTTGTTTACTATTTGTGCGGCAGGAGAAGAGCTTTCCTGTCTCTGTGCCTTCAAAAGGAACATTTGGCAAAAAAAAAAAAAAAATGCTCCAAAGAATAAAGAAAAATGTGGTACTTAAAATCCACTTTTTTTATTCTGTGACAAAGTGTTTCAACTTTTCATGTCAACAATTTGACAATATATTGTGATATTTAATTTACTTGTATTAATTTAAAATGTTGACAAGACTATATTTAATTAATTTAATATGAGCGTCCTTCTGTGTCTTACATTTGTTTTCCACCTGAACCCCGACCACTAGGTGGCAGCATAGCACACTGAGCCTCTTTGTAGATCTCTACAATGCGACAAAAACAACAAGATCTCACAAGAACCAGATTGTTCTAAATATTTATTCAGCCTTGTGGTTTTTGTTTTTATAAGACATGTACTTTTTCGTTTTTATTTGGTATGGGTACCAAATCGAAACTCTGAGCCAGATTGCTGCCAGGATCATATTAAAATATTGATTGCGGTGCTTTGTAGCTGGCTCAGACAAAAACGAGTGAAAAAATACAGCTGCCCAGCGGCTCATGGACCCTTAGCTTAAAAAATAATGAAAATTTGTTCTGGTATAATCTTGGGATATATCGCGATACGTATCATATTGTGAAGTACGTATCGCGATACGTATCACCAGACTCGAGACCATCAGAATCTTGTCAATACACACCCCTAGTCATTAAATTAAAAGTCAATTAATGCATCTTATTTTTTTTAAAGATTCTTGACAAACATCTTTAATGCATCAAATCATAGGATCGTTTTTATTTGGGATGGGTACCAAATCAAAACTCTGTGCCATGTTCCTGCCAGCATCATATAAAAATGTGGTAATTCGTAGCAGGCTCAGGAAAAAATGAATGAAGCACAGCAGCTTCATCTTAAAAACACCAGATAACATTTGTTCTAGTATAATCTTGGGATATATCGCGATATGTATCACATCATGAGGTACGTATCACGATATGTATCACATCACCAAACTCTTGCAAATACACACACCTCTAGTCAATGAGCTAAAAGTCTATAATAAAAATCCAAGACTATACATCAAATGTTTCTAATTACTATAAACAAACCTTTCTTCTGTCCTCAATGCCTCAAATCATAGCCTTTCTAAATAAAACATTGTGTGTGATAGGACTCCTGCGGCATCGTTGTATCCTCATTTAAGTGAACACGTTTTGAATTTTAATGGACCCTTCCTCTTATCAAGGGCAGAGCTCAGCAGAAAACCAAGAAAATCTGCCAATTATACGCTTGCCTTCAAATATAGGCAATTTGGCATCAGTTCAGATTTAAAAAGCCTTTAAGCCGCTTGTCTGGGAAAAAAATATTAATTCAGTTTGTTTAGGAAAAACAAACAAAAATAAAATCAATGTTTGTACTAAATTACCATTCCGTATATGCATTAGGAATGCAAATGTTTCAATCAAAAATTATGCACACAGCAACTTTGATGTTTTTTGAAAGTAAGAGTGAGTCAGCCACGAGGTTATGCATTATGGACACAGTTGAATAAGCTAGTCACAAACGAGCATTTTACTGAGGCACATTTAAATAACTTTCTAAGTGAGGGGTTTCCAACCTTCAACACTTAAAAGCCTTTTGGGTCGATTTGTCCACAACCCAGTAGGAGCCAAAAAGCCTTACTACCCCTCTTCAGAAAAATACACACTGATTTTAATTATTTTTATTGTTACTTAGATGATAAATATAAATTAACTGGTGGTTTTGGAAACATTTAAATGTAAAGATAACAAGAAAATACTTTTCTTTTTCCAAATATGAACTAACTTTTGACAACAGTTCACCTTAAGGGTGAGCAAAATTGGGAATTTGGGTACTGATCCGATACCAAGTAATTACAGGACTTGTATTGTCGTTATCAAAATCAATACTTTTCTTTGAAATGTTGTGATTATGAATACTTTTGGAAACACACACATTTCTTTTCATCAAGGGCATAGTAAAATACAAGACGGAGACTTTCTGCAAATAAAAATGTTCAAGTAATTACAACAATCTAACCTGAACATGCATCAAATATAGAACATAAATATAAATAATGGCATAATACAATAATAATAATAAAGCAGTAATTAGTGCTACATTTTAAAACGCTACAATGTAAAAAAAATATATTAAAAAACGTATATATTTAAAAATAAAGGCAATAATAAAACAACATAGTCACTATTTTTTTTTTTTTAAAACAAACAAAAGACACACTGTCATAAAGTAAATTAAAAGTAAAAGTCCCATTAGTTATCACACACCTAGGTGTGTAAAATTTGCTCTCCACATTTTACACATCCCCTGGGGGAGCGGTGAGCTGCAGACACAGGAACATTTGGTGGTTTAAATAAATATAGAAATATAAACAAAGCAAAAAAAAAAAATTGCCATTAGTGCAAATATGTGGTTCTTTAATGACTCTCTCTGCTCTGATGAAGCTGGGAGTGGAGGGCCAAGGTGTGGGGCAGGGGGGGGGGCTGCTGTTTACAAAAACATTGTTGCCAGATAGTGGAGTTTCTGCTCAAATTGGTAACATTGCAGACACACACTTGCATGAGCTCTGAAAGTAAATTCAAGTACTTTACTGTACGTATTAAAGAAAGACTAGAGAAAGTATTGAAAGAATCAGTCTCATTATGGTATTAATGATACTTTATCTTGACATCGATACTATCAATCATCAGATCGATCTGCCTACCCCTACTTGTTCACATGACTTCATTTCAAAATAAAAGACACCCTGTGCCATGTTAGATCCTCTTAATGCAGTAAATATAGTATCAGGTAGTGCAATCTCAGTAGTAATAAAAAAAAAAAAAACAGTTTATTTTATAATTTTTGGTGCAACTCAGCCAGAAATTTGTAAATCTGACAAAACAAAAATTAAATCAGAGCTAATAAAGTGACCCTTACTTTATTTTTTGAAACACAAGGTGCACCTAAAATCCTTTGATTTGTTCAAAAATAGAAAATGTGCTTCATATCCTGGTACACCTTAATTCTGATTGTGCTTATTGACCTCCAAGTAATTTTGCGTGGCACCCAAAAACCTGTCAAAATGTTTTAGCTCAACTTCTACTACTTTCCTTCAGCTGTTTGTGAGTTAAATAAAGTTTAAATTACTTTACAGTGTTTTTTTTATTTTACTTTGCAGCTACTTTTTAAAAATGAAAACCTTTAGGTTTTTATAGTAAGGGAGCCGCATACGGCTCCGGAGCTGCAGGTAGCAGACTCCTGCTCTAGCCCTTTCATTTCTAAGCAGTTTGCTGGTTAATAGTTAAGGAACATTTGTTGCCACACAAAACAAGCTGCATCTGTGTAATTGTAAAATGATCAGCTTTTGATTACCAGCAGGTCTGCCTGCTAAAGATTTAAAACTCATTCTAACTGCTGCTGGCTGCTTTAGTTACCATTAAAAAAATCAGTCTGCTTTTGTAGGTTTGGGAGCACTGCTGAAAATCTATAAACCTCCCATGGGAGCCTTTTATGATTAGCCTCCCTGGTCTATTTACCAGTGACAATAAACCTCCCTTTTAATGTTTTGCACATTACATTCAGTAATCACATTGATCCTGTGATAGTATCGTCTGCACATAATTCAAAATGATCTTTAGTGAACGGAGGCCGTCAATTATAAAACCAGGTGTAAGCTCCTTCATTATGGCTGGATTCAGTTTTATTTACCAGCTCTGCGGCGGCTCACTGCTTTAATGTGCCACACGCTTAAATACGCTGAATAAATTCTTCAGAAACATGGGCCCTGGGGATTGCATCCTAACAAGCATGTGTCACCGTTCGGTCCAACTTGATTTTAAATGTCCTGTGACACACACCCCTCCATGGGGAAGGCTTCTTTTTCACTTTCTCAAAATAGCTAGTTTCATTCCTAATTAGCTCAGTATGCTGCTGATCCTTATTAGGCAGCAAATGTCCTGATTTGTTGGCAGCAGGGATGTCTCTGGCTGGCTCTGGAGCAGAGTGTGGAGAAATGACTGCAGCATGTAGGAAACATGTTCACTGGAATAAATTCTCAGAAAATGATCGGTCAGAGTTGAATATTTGTAAAAAAAAATAGTCAATGTGTAGTGACGTGGATTGGCCAGGGGTGCAACATTTCTATAAGTTAACATTGACGAGACTCAACAAGACACCTCTTTAACATACCTGTCCAGACTCTCGGTCTTGTACAGAAACCGGCTGTATTCGTCTAGCAGAGAGGAATGAGTTTGTAGGATAATAATGTTATAAACCACCACGGCTGATAGCATAATGATCATCTTCAGCTCGTAGTTTATCCGTAGAAACACGGAGCAAGAAATCAAACCCAGGATGCAACTGTAAATGAAATACTGGAAAAGAAAGAAGTCAGTGAGTCATTTATGTTACAGTTAAATAACATTAAAAAAAAAAAACATATTTCACTGAAAGACCCACTCCGATCATCTTTTGATCAATTTTAAATGTTCTCAGTGATCTTTTAATTATGGCATGTTTTAACAAAATAAAATAAAATCCTGTGTTGATTTCTGGGACATAGTTTCAGCAGAGCAGCAGGAGTTCATTAGAACTTTGCCTCTAAGCAACCCCACCCCCCTTTCCCCTCTCTGTTGCTGGGAGCTCTGTTTAAAGCAGGGGTCCCCAAATTGGATCCGGCCCTCCTCCTTTGGCCCGGCCGCTAAACAGTATCAGAAACCCATTGTTTGCATATCCATCCATCCATCCATTTTCTTGTCCGCTCCTTCCCTTTCGGGGTCGCGGGGTGCCGGAGCCTATCGCGGCTACTGAAGGGCGAAGGCGGGGTACACCCTGGACAGGTCGCCAGTCTGTCGCAGGGCCTCAATCACACACATTCACACCTAGGGGCAATTTAGAGTCACCAATTAACCTATGAAGCATGTTTTTGGACGGTGGGAGGAAGCCGGAGTCCCCGGTGAAAACCCACGCATGCACGGGGAGAACATGCAAACTCCACACAGAAAGGTCCCAGCCGGGAGTCGAACCGGGGCCTTCTCACTGTGAGGCAAGAGTGCTAACCACTGCGCCACCGTGCAGCCCATTGTTTGTATATATATTTTTATATATAATTTAATTTTTTATTTTATTTTTTTGCTTTAGTATTGTTTTTTCTACAAAGATTACAGAAAGGAATTATTAAAACTTAGTTAAATATTGCACTCTGGAAAAAATAATTGTTTACATTTTGGCACATGCTGTGATTGTTACACTTTTTCTGTCAGTCTACAATCTGACCCTCACCCCACATCAGAGAAGAAAACATTGATGTGGATCTCACAAGGAAAAAAGATGTGGGTCCCTCTGGTTTAAAGGGTAACCAAACAGTAAATCAACTTTTTTTTAAGCTGTTGGCCCCTATAAATGAGGGTTTAAAAGTTCTGTCTGTTGGTCCTTGCCATATTTTTGACAATAAAAAAAAAAAAAAAAACTTGCTTAATTCCTGAAACTGTAGTCTAGAATTGTCTCTGTGCTGCCCCCTACAGGTTGAAATTAGGCATTACAGTTGAATTTGGTGATTGGTCAACTGATATAAGTTTCACGTCATCATCTTTGCAGTGTAAAAGCCCCGCCCATCTTTGATTCTGTAACGGTCGGTCGTGTTAGCTTTAGCATGGCTAACAGGTGTTTGCCTAAGGATGTCAAAAATCTACTGGCTTGCACAACTTTCCAGTGGACTTGGAAGTTAGATAACAGTGGTTGAATGCAATTGGCATTGAACACAGTGAGCTCCGTCCTAGTGATGGGATTTGTGATGAATGTTTCATTCTGGATTGTTTGCTTAATACTTTAGCCTTTATTAGCTTATGATGCTAGCATAATTTCACCACTAAACCATGGGTCCCCTTTGGTCTGGACCATAAGCGCCTGCCTCGGGAGAAGGTGGAGGAGAAAAATCCTCAACTTCTACAACTGCTTCACTTTTCTCAGTACCATATTGAAGACGCAGAGTGACTATGTTACCTCAAGCTAATTTTACTGTAACTGTCAATCAGTCCGCTCAGCCCGCCCCCTTTTTTTCTGAGAGTGGAGTCCTGTTACCCTTTAAGTGTAGGGAGCTTGTAGCCTGCCCAGCGTATTTTTTTACATCCCAAATATACTCTTTTCAAACAGCTTTTTTGTCCATCTACTCCTGATTCACAACAATTAGAATAAAGAAATACTCAGAAATGCAATTTTAGGCTTAATTTAAAAAAAAAAAAAAGCAACAAGAACCTTTTAAAACACGATTTTCATCGGAGTGGGTCTTCAAGAAATACACTAATGTAATTAATATTTACTTACAGGAAGGTAGAAATTGTTTTTTCCCGTGAAGGGGATATGTTGATCATTTGAGTAAAAAAGTGTCTCATTGGATGAATTGTTGAAAACTGGAGCCGACGCTCTTTTATCCAAAAAGAACTAGAAGAGAGAAAACAAAAAGAACATTTGAAAGATTTTCTAGCCCTTTCAGAAAGTGCCACATTATCATCCAATTAAAGATAGGAAAAACCATAAAGTCACACATTAGAAACCCATTTTCTCTGTTTGCTTTGCATGTCAGAATGTGAAGTGATGAAATCGTCTGCATTTAACTTGCAGGCGGAAAATAAAATCTTGTTAGATAGGAGGCCAATAGTGACAGCCATTCAATAACAGCCATTAAAGTATGCCTGCAGGATAAAATGAGGATTGGCCGCCCCACAGAGCAAAGCCAAGTTGATTTGGTCCATTTGCCTTGAGCAACTGACCCTTGTCAGGCGCAAAACATGATTATAATCTCTGCAATCGATTTGTGTGTAGGTATAAACCAGGGTCCTGACATCGTCCTTTATCACACAACCTCCTCTGAAGCCTCAGGCAACAGTTCCACCTTTATCTGAGACTTTATGCATTTGTTTATACGCTCTGGTGACATTAACCTCACAATCAGATACATTTGGGGGAAAAAAAAACAAAAGGCAAAAACACCAAAGAAAATATTAAATGGTTGCAAAAAAGGGGGGCTTATCGGGACATGCAACGGGAGGGCAAACATGACAAGAAAACCACAATATTTATGACTGCAGACTCAAAGGATGACTGAACAAAACATCTCTAATTTGCTTAAAGCCCCACTCCAACTATATTTTTATTGATCGAAAATCATTCCCAGTGGTCTTTTCGTTATGATTATGCAGTTTTTAGCCAAAATCTAAAAGCCTGTGTTGTTTTTTTAACCCTTATATTGTATATTTAACCGTTTTCCAGTGTAAAAATTGGTCAACTTTGATCCAAACACAATAAAAGGGTCAAAAATCAGATTGAGATGTGATACTTCAGATATGAGAAAAATGTTTCTTTAATAGATATTTTCTGCAGCGTATCAGTAGTTCATCAGAAATTCCCTTCTGGGTCGTGGGCAGTACTGTTGGTGCAGTAAGCCCACCCTCATTTCCTATTATCCTGTTGTTTAACCCTAGAACTCTTTCACTATAAAAAGTTACACCATCACTGTTGCCGGGTAATTTTCTCATTAAAAATAGATCAAGATATGACAACACATGATAAATTAGAGTAGTTTTCTTTTATTTCAAACTGTGCTTTATGCAACAATGTGGGGGAAAAAAAGCATATGAAGATCCTAAGAATATGCTTGAAAATGACTGAAAAAGTAGTAATTTGAGAAGAAAAAAATTCTAAAAAAAGAAAT
>NC_050527.1:13806915-13823666 GCF_002922805.2 Oryzias melastigma
TTTGAGAAGAAAAAATTTCTAAAAAAAATAATGATACTGTACACTCGGCCTTTGGTCCACTCATTCCTGGGACATGTGACTTTACACAGAGACCCATGATACTCAAAAAATGCAACAAATTTAAAATAATCTAAATACTTTTGCTCAGGTGAAAGTGCTCAAGGGTTAAACACTCCAGTTAGCTTACAGCTCCTCACGACCCCAAGCTAATGTTAGCGTAGCAAAAAAGAAAAGGCGAGCAATATTGGAGCTATCCAGCTGCAGAGTTTTGAGGCAGATGGCAGCTCTAACGTGGAAAACAAGGACCTCAATGGATCAATTTGTTTGCAGATTTCTCTCATAATTGGAGCGAAAAGGAGGGACTTTTTCGTGCCAATCACAGTTACTGCTTTTCCAATCTGAGCTTTTTCAAACGTCTTGGTCTTAAAGAAATGCTCATAAAAAGTTTTAATATAATTTTTTTTTTTTTACATCCATTAGGAGAAAAAAGCGACAAGAATAAAAACACTTTTTTTTGGAGTGAGTCATTAAGTTATAGCTGAAGAAATAAAATTTACAAATAAATGTTGCACGAATATCACATTTACATTTCAGATTATTAAAGAAAAGGGCAGGAAAAACTTCAAATTCAGTTTCAAGATTTAGATTTTCTGATTTTTTTTGGGATATTTCAAACCTAGCATTCCTTTGCTTCACAAACACACTTCGGTCACACATAAAAGTTTCCATTTGAAAGACTATTTCAGCCCGAGCAAAGTGTACTTAGTGTTATTCTTCCCCTAATGTGGCTCCCTGCACATGAAAGCTCACCATGTTGAAGACTGCCATTATGAGTATTAGAGCTGTGGTTGTCATGGTGAGGGTGATGCGGGGCCATGGCTTGTTGGCGATAATAACTGATGACCTCAGCAGCCACAACCACGAAGAGGACTCACTTTTGCTGCAGTGCTGCGGAGGTCACACACAAGAGAACACACAAAAACAAGAACGCGTGAATGGGGTTATACGAGGACATCACAGAGATGAGGTCAGAGATTAGCCGTGTTTGAAACAGAGAAGTAAACAGCACTTGTGAGGTCAGAAACTGAAACCCCGAAGGGAAACTTTTTTGTTTACAAAGAATTTCTACATTGTATGAAATAAAATAGAACAAGATACATTTTTTTCCTGATGCTTTTCTGAAAAACTACACAGCACCATCCAACTTGGCTCCTTATTGGACCAAATTTATCCACCTTGGATATAATGCTTTTTCTTGAGCGTTAATTGATGCAGATAAAAAAAAAAAGTATCCAGAATTTGGCAAACATCAAGCTGGTGGTTATCAGTCAACTTGCTTTCCTTTTGACAGAGAAGCCTGCAGCTAAGTGAGTTTCATAGTGAAGCCCAAATTATTTATTTGATCGTCTCAGAGCAATATCAGAGCGCAGAGAGTGGATGTGACATTTGGATAGCTGAGGGCTGCACATTACTTTACAATACATTAAGGATGGTTCACTGGTTTTGCACGATTCAGAAAACTGGAAATGAGTTGGAAGGTTTTTCTCTGCAATGTTTAGATATTCAAAAAGCTTTCCTATAACTTCCAGACCAGATAGTTAAGAGTTTTTTTTTAAATCCCTTTCTTTGAACCCCCTCCCATAACTGAATGACTCCCTCATTGGCCAATGCAAATGTGCACGTGAAGGCAATCACCATGTATCATTGATGCTGCATGGAGGATTTAACATGGACGCCTGAAGCTATGCTAGCTTGCTTTGTCACTGTAGCAAACGGAGATGTTCATTAGAAAAGAAAGAGTCTAATACTTTGCAGAAAACCAGCAATATAGAAGACAAAGTAAAAAATTGTGCTTTCAATAAAAAGACATTCTCTGAGCAGAAAAAAAAGAGTTAATGCTAGGAGTTACACTTACAGGTCTCCTCCGGTTTGGAGCAGCATCTGAACTGGGTGGGCTGTCTCCATTCTAAAGCATCCACTTGCAGAAAAATAGATCCATTAATGTATTTGTTTTCCTCGTCTGAGCTGGTATCTTGCTCAAAACTGGATAGATTTGATTGCTATCCTAATGCTAGCTTAGAGTTGTGAGGGGCTGTAAGCTAGCAAGAGTGTAAACAAAGGTATCATGGGAAATCAGCAGGGGCTTACTTCCACACCAACAGTCGCACCCACAGTCCTGGAGGAATTTCTGATGAACTCCTGCAGAAAATCTATCTTAAAAAATCAACACAATCTATTTGATTTGGCTACAAACATCAGCATCATAATTAAAAGACCACTGGGAAAGATTTGACAATAGATAATATTGTTGGAGTGAGACTTTAAAGCCAAAGTATAAAAAAAGTACCATGATACTTAGAATAGAATCCTCACATGTAATTAAAGGGGGAAAAAAATCCCCATTCCGAAATTGCCACCTTATTGCATCAGACAGGCTTAAGTCCCCCAATGATCCCTGGAGATATGTTGGGGCAATTGCCCTCACTACATTTTCAAACTGAGGAATGAGCCAATTAACACAAAAATGGATAAAAGACAAAAAAACTCATGAAAACACTGGTGACATGGAGGCATTTCCCATGGCCTGAATGAGGGTTCCCAAAGCTTTACTGAACTTCTACTTCAAAGTTCAACGCTGATCATCTTTTGATCAGTTGTAAAGCGTTCACCGTGGTCTTTTAATAAATGATGTGGATCCCTTTTTAGCTAAAAAATAAAAACCCAGTCGTTTTCTAGTTTCTGCAGAGCGGCAGGAGGTCATTGGAAATCTGCCTCTGAGGTGTGGGAGAAAGTGTTGGTCCAGAGTAAGCCAGTTTTGAGCCAGATGCTGGATCAGACGAGGAAAACAAAGACGTACACGGATCTATTTGTCTGGAAGTGGGTGCATCAGAATAGAGCAAAGCAGGGAGACTTTGGCCCATCCAGTGTAGTTTGCTGCTCCACAGCTACAAGTTTTTCTTTTTTTTTTACCTGATCCATGATAATTTGATTGAAAAAAATAACTCAGAAATGCATTTCTAATAAGGCCGGGAATTGATTAAAAAATGTTAACTAATTAATCACAAACCTGGAAACTGTATTTGCCGACCACTTATTATATGTGAATAATCCCAATATGAACTCGCACACAAAACATTACATTTAGAACGATTATTTTTAAATAGTGCTGCCAATTGATAAAAAATATTAATCAGCTTAATCACACTTTTGTGTTGTGATTAATCACTACTAATCACAATGTTTTACTAGATAAATTCTATAAATATATGCAGCTTTTGAATAAAAACAGGCCAGAGAGAATATTTTTACTCCATTTTTATTGTCTGAAATGGTTTAATTTTTCATGTGTTAACTCAGAAGTGTAACTTGTGTGTACAAAATACATCAACAGTAAGATAAGCAGAACTCTAAAGGCTTTTATGTCTGCAGTATTACTCCAACAAAGCGAAGACAGCCTTAAGAAACTGAACCGGCGAGACAAAGTGAAGGAGCGAGGTGTAATTAATGTGCGTTAATAAATATTAATGCATCTTTTTTTATTTTTTGTGTGCGTTTACACGTTAATGTTCCCAGCCCCAATTTTTAAGCCTAATTTTCTTTATGGTAAAAACTTGATTTTCATTGGAGTTGATCTTTAACTGGTTTAATCAGTTTTGACTAATCGACTGATATAACAGGAAATTTAGGTCAAATTTAAGATGTTGACAACAAAACAACAACTATTTGTCTTAAGAACTAAAAACTTTTTGATGGTATTGTTAAAGTTCATTTAAAGTTTTAAATATTTAACGCAAACTATACAGCATTTCAACCTTTCATCCAGATTGGCTATAGTGTAATTCCAGTTTTTTTCTGATGCAAGATGTGCTTTCATCAAGGTTTGCTTTTAAAACTGGTGGCCTCACATTTGATACTAAAATACTTTATTTTACCGAGTACAAGGTCAGTGCCCCCCAGAATATTATGTTTGCTTTCCCTCAAACATGCTGGTTATTAAGGCTACCCTCCTGTTGACGCAGAATACAATTTAAACCTTCTCAAAGTTCTCCAAAAAATATATTTTACACAAATGCAGACTATACTTCCTCACCCTTCTGGGGCTGCAAAAGCATTTTCAATTTCTTGTGAAATGAGGCAGAGACAAAAAACTTCTAAAAAATTCAAAATAAAAGGAAGTATAACTCCGGGCTGGCTCTGGGTTTCACAGAGAATACTTTATTGTTTTTATAAGAGGTTCAAAAAAAGAAGAAAAAAAAAATGCTGAGATTTACTATTAAATTCTCTAAAGCAAACATCAAAAAGTGCCAAACAATGTTGACTATAGACAGCAAAATAAAAGTTGTAAGGCTGTTCAACTTTTCTGTAAGTGTTGTGCTTAGAATCTGGGTTTCAGACAACACTGACAGGGACCTGATTTCAAAAATCACAGCTGACAGCATACTCTCGCCTGCAGAAAGGATCTGACACAAGGGAGGAACAACTTGTTCAAGCCTCAGGCTTATGGCAATTTTTTCTACCGTTAATGTTTTCAAAGCAAGTTTCTTTTTAAACCCTAATTTCACTTTACAGCTTCATTTCTTTTCTAGACAGTATCAAAGTAGATCGTGGAGTTTTTCATTAAGCTCCGTCTTACTGCTTTCCTCTCATCTCTTCCTTACATCACAGATTTTTTTCCCAGGAGGCAATAGAAACGCAAGTGAGAAATGTGAGGATGGAGGTGCCCAAGCTGCTGAGCACGAACAGCATCATTTTAGGACCCCGTATATACGAAGATTGCTTACAGCGTTCCACAGCGGAAACAGCTGTATTCAACTCTATTAGCCCCTGCAGAGGAAATCTCTCTTCTTATTTCTGGTCTATCCCAAGTGCATTTAGTGAAACGAAGGTTCTCACAGCAGAGCCAGCAGTTTCTAGGTCACTGGAGAAGATGAGAGCAAGCACAGGGTACCATAGTAAAAAGCATGTTTGCTTTAGCATTGAAGATTTTCTTTTCATTCTATTCAACAGCAGCAGAAGATTTCAACAAAAAGCTCTTTGAGAGTCTTTGATGGTCATCTTGCTGAATGGGAAATTGGAAGGGGACGGTAAAAAAAACAGTGTATAAAAAGTAGGGGCGTAACAACTCATTTTAACAATTTGATTCATATCATTTTTTGTGGTTGATGATACGATTCATTGTCGATATTAGTTTATTTTGAACGATTCAATGCACTGACCAAAAATTGATTGGGGACATTTTTATTCAAAAATAATTCAACCAGTGTGACTCAGAGATAAATACCGGGTACTGAGCAGTCAAGTTTTCTACATTTCATGTATTTCTTTCCTGAAAATTAAGTGTAAATTGAATATGTGTACAAACAAAGACTGACTTTATACATCTTTCACTTCAAAATTTCTACAGCTTCAAAATGTTTAAATACACGATTGTGGATAGTTAAAAACAGATGTAAAAGGTAAAAATATAGAAAATTCAGTAAAACGTGACTCATGTAATGCATGTTAAGCATTACTTTAGAATCAACAAGTAATCTATAATGCTTTACAATTGGAAATTGTGTGTACAACACTAACAATTACCTATAACTGAGAAAAAAAATGTAAATAGAATTATGTGTAATAAATTAGGGATTTATTTCTCAGCATCCAGTTCAGATGGAAACAAAAAAATACTCCAAATAGTCAGGGAGCATTGTTTGTCCACAAAAAGTGAATTGTGAATGACCTGTATAGATGTTCCTTTGGTTCTAATAGAACGGAAATCAACTTAAAATTTGTAGCAGGAGTCCTTTCCAACTGCTTGGTTTTTGTAATGAGATTTTAAGCAATGACCTCATGGTCCTTTTAGGCCGTTAAAATTAAGTTTGTCCTTTTTTTCTTTTACTCTTTATGATTAATAATAGACAAATTATCTCTCACAGTCAACGCAGGATGTAATGGATTTAGCAGTGCTTCTGTGAACCATACTACAGAAATTACAATTAATTGTTGCGTTTTTATCATTTTTAATTTAATAATTGTTTGACACAAAAATCGTTTTTATCTACTAAATGAAAAAAAAAGAAATATGTTCATTTTTTTTTAATAATGCAAACAACTTTCATTTGCAGAGAATGCTTAAAATTAGACCCCAGAGATGAGCTCCTTATGTTGACTCTTCTGGTTTATTATTATATATGTTATATTTTTTATATGCATTTCTGAGACCTCTATCTCATTAGCATGACCAGCACATTCATGAAAAACCCATTGTGTGTAGCTTGGGCAATGTTTTCTCCCTTGTAGTTCATCATCATTCCACTAGGGGCAGTAGAAGGGCTTTTCCTGCTCATTTCAAAATGGCTGCTTCCATGACCTCTCAAAAACACTTTTGGCGGGAAAAAGTTTAGCTAATTTCTAAAACTTTATGCAGAGAATAACTCATCTATTCATGTTCATTTATTTAAATGACTACCTCCTGTATTGAAATAACGTAAAAAATGTGAATATTTAGGTCTTTATAATACAGATACAACATGCTAAAAATGCGTGGATCAAATTTGAGACAGTGGGTAAATGAGGTGCTATTTTACTTGAACACTCACCAATATTTTTGCATCTAAGCTAAATTTGTTGTGAACAAAAACTTTCTAAACCACGCAAATGTATTTGAATTAAAACTATTTAAATATCTTATTAGAAAATTAACACAGCTTTTTTTTTAATTGTACCTAATTTATTATTTTCTTTTTCTGCATATTACATTCAAAGGTTTAATACAACACATCTTAATTCCAAAATAAAATATTTTTTGTTAATTCTTTAAAGTAGTGGACTTTACAGGGTTACACAGTTCAAGTTCACTTGCCAAGAATTCAACAACATTGTAAATGACTCCTATATTGCTGGATAAGAGCAAACATTTAGCTCTAATGAAGAAGAAAATAGGTGCAAATTGATGTTGCCTGTCAGGAAAGAGCAACCTGATAAAAAATGAAGGACTTAATCACTGGTCTACAAAGTAACGTGTGCCTTTTATGGAAAATTCAGCTGTCTCAAGGCTGCACCAAAGGTCCACTTGTAAAACCTGAGGGTCATTCTTCTTTGAGCTGTTTCACTCCAGAGGCCTTTGAAAGCCTTCTGTTCCACTTGAATCTCATTGAGATCACTTCTAATAGAAGTTGTACAGAAGGATGCACATTATAATTTTCTTAATCTTCTAAAGGAATTTATATCAAACTCTTAATTTAAAAAATGAATACATATACAAAAAAATACTTACAAGGATGTGTCCAATAAAGCATATGAAGAGGATGAACAACAGGACCAGAAAGGCTAACCCAAAGGATATTCCCAAAACAGTTGTTCTGTAAAAAACAAATACAAAAACAAGGTTTAGATAGTCAAATTTAAGAAAAAGGTTGCAAAATTTAGCAAAAATCAATTTGAAGACCACCTACTTGGGTAAGACGAGAATCTGCACGATAAATATGCAGAAAAAGATTAAACAGGCGCAGGTGACGTAGTATTTAAAAGCTGGCAAAGTTGTTGCTCGGTACTGAAAAAAAGACAAAAACAAAAGTCCGTCATCAATGAAAAGATTATAAAGCAGATATTCTTGTACTTTTCAACTTTGAAAACTCTCTCTGCTATTGACGAGATTGTAGGGCAGGCTAAGTGTGGACAAAACATCGCAAGGGAACAAGATGTCCAATAAAAACACACTCTGCAAGTCTCTTCACACCACTGGAGAAGCGAAGTGACTTGAAAAGCCTCTTACCTCCTTCTCCAATGATCTGTTGTGAAAAAACAGTGATATTCTCTGAATGTCCTCTGACTTTAGCCACTGTCTGAAAGGATAGAAACCCTTTTATCATCTCAAAGCAAAAAGGCACAAGTAATAAAAAAATCTGAATAAGAAAATGCATGGGATTTTTAAAAATATGTTAAATTGTCTGTTTTTGAACAATATATCAGTAAGAATAAAAACTGAAGGATACTTTTGTGCATTTATCCCATCAAATGTCCTTATCATCCTCTCGTTAAGTTCCTCTTCAAACCGTTTCTTCTGAGACTTTGTCCTTCAAAAAGGATCAGATTTATCATGTTATCCAACGTGGAGTAGAATTAACTGTGATTTTATCAAACATTGTGAGCATCCCGAGGTTAAATTCATAGTTATTTTAGTTAATTTTTAAACATGAGAGCTTGCCTTTCCGATCTTCTCTGAAAGTGATATTGTCCCATGGGTACATCCTACAGCCAGGGCAAAAAGGAAAAAAATACCACATCAGCAGCAAATGAAATGGGATGCAATAACAAAGATGTTGTGATGTGTCTAGAAGAGAAATACTCACTGCAGTGCTGATCTTCCCATTCTCATTAGTCATGCTGTCTCTGTGGTGAAGGTTCGCAAAGGGCTTGGCTGCTCCCCAAGACTCCAGGTAACGGGTCATTCTCACGGAGGCTCTCATCTTTGCTCCGTAGTGAATGTGTCGGGGTCGGTAATGATGCTGCGGGCTCCAACGCTCCACCTGAGTAAACATAAAAAAATGTGTAACTTTTTAGCATTTTCTTTGGAATTTGGTGTTTCTTTCCTACCTTGGGGTTGATAACCAGATAGGTGATGACCCCGTGTTCCTTGAGGTAGGGGTCTCTTTCTTGTCCATCCCCGTCCTCCACTTTATAGGCACCATTCAAGTGCTCGAGCGTAACAGACGTGATGTGGACTCGCCTGGAAAGGAGTTAGTCAATCAGCAAATGGTCTTTAAGAAGAATTGTCTGCTACTAGGGGTGTTTCCTAATGTAGACTAAGATGAATCACACAACACATCTGTGAGGAAGAAAAATGAGGACTTGAAACGACACGAGTAAACAAGCTGCAGACTAAAAGTCTGTCTAGTATGTTGATGGAGGCCAACAAAAAAATAATCATTTTATAAGATATTTTCACAAAATTGTGGAGAGGTTACGGTTCCTGACAGTATTTTGGAGCTTTAGGTTCACATGTAAGCCACACGACTTGCATTAATATTGAGAGAAAACAACATTTTTTTTATTAGAATCCTGTTTTTTTTACAACATAGACAACATTCTTTTCATAGGTTGCAAACGATCAAAAGCTTTTTCTTTCAAACATTTATTCTGATATATGAAAGATTTGGTGTCATGGTGTTTGTCGGGCGCAAACTGCACTTATCAACCCCTCCTTCATGATCACTTTCCAAGTCATTGGCACTTCCTTGAACAGTTCAACCTGGTTTGACTTGCAATGCATGTTCAATAGTCACACTTCTTTTTTCGTAGAGCCCAAAAACGGTCGTACAAACTAACTGTGTAAACGCAAACTCAGAAGACTTTTCATTGGAGGTGGATGACTGAGCGCACATTTCTGAGGAGGGGTGTGAACGCAGCTTTCAGTGTAACTCCGTGAGAACTCTACGAACATTTAGAAATGTATCCATTTTTTTTAATATACCAAAAGTTCAAGGTTCCTATTAAGTCATGCAAGAATGAAAAAAGCATTTTAGAACTTAAAAAGTGATGGAGCACCCTGATTTTTATTGTTTTTAAGTATTTTAATGTGCTGCATTTTTATTTATGCTACATTAACTGGTTTCCTTATAAATGTCAAAAAATACTATTTCATTAGATTTTTAATGATTTAAATGAATTAAAATTAAAATCCAAATTGCACTTTTAATTAATTAAAGGAAAAATTACCTTTTTTACCACATTTTACTTTTAATGAAATTTGACTAAAATGTAAGAGCATCAAAATGGAGGAACTAATGCATTTTGGCAGAAAAAAACTTTAACAAAACAAAAATAAAACCTAAAACAAAAGTAACACAAGGTGGTTTAACAAAGAACTTGTCACTGAGGAAATTAAACCATGAACCATGAACATATAAAAACTGATGAGCTACTAATTTAAAAATTGTTGTGAAACTAAACTTCATACAAAGTGAAATTGCTAAAATATGAAAATATCCCCATCTTTACTTACCCTGGAACGCCTCCTGCTTCCATATGATTGGCCAACGTGACATCATGTGACCAGACATCATATTGCCATTTCTGAAGTCCAATAACACCACACAGAACATTCCCAGAATGCACGCCAACACGCATGTTGATGTCAACTCCTGTGGCGTCTCTCACTTTTCTGTTATGGATCAAAAACATTAAAAGTCACGTTCAAAATCTAATACATTTCATTCCATTTTCTATCCTTACAAATAAAAGGAGTTCTATATTTTTGTCACAACTTTTACCAATGAATCTTGCATTAGCACTGCAGAGCTGGGATGAAAACTGCAGAGATCCATAGAGCAGCAGAGTGGCTACAGTAATTTCAAAGGCGCTTCTCTTATTTTTTAGAAGCAGTGTTATGTAACTGCCACTTACTTGATAGCCTCACACATATCCAGTCCCATTTTCACACAGTTTTTGGCGTGGTCTGGCAGTGACTCGGGTAGGCCGGAGACACAGTAGTAACAGTCACCAAGGATTTTAATGCGCATACATTCATTTTCCTGCATGTAAAGAGAGAAATCACTGTTATTATTATTATTTTTTTAAGTTTAAATTACACAAATCCAGTATCCATTAAACATATTTACTGTATTAGATTTTTTGTCATATTTATCTGAAATGATCATTGACTTTAATGCACTGTCAATGCCAGTGGTAATTTCATGTATCTGTAGCAGTAGCAGAGCTAAAACATTTTTATGGGGGGGAGGAGGGGGACAAATGAGAACAGCAGAGCGGAGGGCCCTCACAAATGACAGGTTAAAAAATACATATTTTGTACTATTTTACTATTGATAAATGATTATCAATAAGTTCTCCAAAAAACAAGAATTTCCTCTCGTCATAGCATGGAAACAGCGCAGATTCTGACAAAGGCCAGGGCACTGATGGCCCAGATGGGCTAGCATAACAGGGGCGTAGCAAATAATTTGAGGGGCTCAAGATTTCATTGCTTTTGATATATTTGCAGGGCTTAAATAAGCTTGTATTGATGATTCTGTGCTAATATTGACTCAAAAATTTGGAGGCAAGGGGGAGGGAAAAACATTTTGTTGCCCCATTTGACAGCAGTGCATTGTGGTCTATATTCATCAGTGTGGTGAGCATCAATGCACACTAGTTTTTCGCAAAGACTTATGGGAAATTTCTAGGGCACTCAATTTTGGAGTTGCAGCACTACAAAATGGAAATTGAACTATAGGGTGCACTTTATAGTGCACTATACAGTGAGTAGGGAAGGAATTTGGACATAGCATAAGTCTGTATAGGCTTTACAATGTCATAGCTAAATGTAACATGTTAAAATTGATAAAGTTTGAAAAAAAAATATTTAAAAATATGAGCAGGGTTATCAACACAAAACTAGTATTGTGACCAATCTACTATAAATTACAAGCAAAATAATAAAGTTCTATGAGGAAATATTGACCTTTTCACACTAGTTGTATTACTAATAAATGGTGACTAGTATTCTTAATGTAATATATCTGCAAAATTACTATTTGTGTTTCTAATACTTTTTTTCTTGTATTTTAAATATGAAAAATCTGCTAAATTTGTGTCTTACAAGACCTAAAATGAACAAGTGTTACCTTCGCAATTTGATCAAACTTGCCAAAAAGTTCATTCAGCATATGCACCAGCTCCCCTGGCGAGCAGTCACTTGCCAACCGTGTGAATCCGACAATATCAGCGTAAAGGATACTGGGAAAAAAAAAAAAAAAAAAAAAAAAAACTCATCAGGCACGAATCACTTCCAGGTTTGACACAAAATAAATAAAATAAAAGCAGCACAGACCTGACATTTGTGTGTCTCTGAACGTAGAGATTGTGAAAGTTGTTTGTGTTCTCAGTCTGACCAAAGTTTGGCCCTTTTAGTCTCTGAATGATCTCAGCTTTCATCACACGGGCGATGTGTGCTGGCAGCAGAGACAACAGGAGGCGTTCCTGTGGAGACGGGGGGTAAAAGGAGATTGATGAACCAGGAATGCTCCAAAATGTTTAGACGTTTTCCAGAACACCCACTTCCAATCTTATTATAAAATTACTAAGGCAATGTTTGGAGAAACTCACCTAAGATGAAATACACTAATTTTAGTGTACATGCTCTACTGTCTCATAGTCTTCATTTAGACTAGGGCACGGGTCTGCAACCTTTAACAGTAAAAGAACCATTTTGGCTTGTTTTCTACTGATCAAAACTTAGTAGGACCTGGACAGTTTTATTTTGACACTGCTCTGCATTCATTACAATGTATTTTTTTATTAATAAATATGTATTGTGCTTTTTTGTGGCATGAAGAAAAACAGAAATATAAGAAAAAACTATAATTTTCTCAAAATGCAAAATTATTTCTTTACATTTGACAGAAGTTTGGATGATTTCCTTTCAAAATAAAACACCTGCTAGTGGACAGCATAAGATAATATGTGCTTTAACCTAATTAAAGAACAGACTTTTTACCAAAATTTTGCTTAGTATTTGAATTAGGTGTATTCTGAAGGAAGCTTTGAGCAAACAAGACCTCTTCAAGTCAGCAGGGATATAAAAACTTTACCGTACATTTATAAACTTAACTACTCTAAAAAAATACATGTTAATTTAGTCACCTTTACTTGAAAAAAATACTATTTTTTACTATTTTTACTTATTTTATTTTTCTTTAACCAGAGAGCCACTATGGAAAGATAAAAGAGCCACAGCAAGTGGCTCCGGAGACGCAGGTTACAAACCCCTGGACTATGGTCACTATTCCAAAATGCCACCACATTGTGACCTAAACGCAAGTTTTTCAGTAAATTTGTCAGGTGTAACTGGGAGGCGGCAGTCACATTTTTACACACCACATGGAAGCCACAAAGGTTTTCTAAAAAAAGTTGAAATTTCACGGCAACTTAACAATTTTTCTCTAATCAGTGGACATGGTGGACACTTCGAACATTTTAAGGTTGCGCAGTGGCACTCCAATGACGGTTGGGGGTGACACCATTACAAAATTAGGCGACAGCTGGGTGGCCACAGGTCAGTGGCAGCCAGAATGCCGGCCAGCAGCAGCTCTGACTGGGCGATGTGTAAATGTCTCCAAATGGCGGCCGTCTATATCAAGTGCTACCGGCCGCCAGCGGACCATTCTGCTCATCTGTCTGCCACCTGGCTACCACCTGGCTACCACCTGGCTACCACCTGGCTACCACCTGGCTACCACCTGGCTGCCGCCTGACTGCCACCAAACTGTTACCTGTCTGCCACCTAACTGCCACCTGACTGACGCCTGATTGACGCCTGACTGCCACCAAACTGCTACCTGTCTGCCACCTAACTGCCACCTGACTGCCACATAACTGCCACCTGACTGACGCCTGACTGCCACCTGGCTACCACCTGGCTACCACCTGGCTGCCGCCTGACTTCCACCTAACTGCCACCTGACTGCCACCTAACTGCCACCTAACTGCCACCTGACTGACACCTGACTGCCATCTGGCTACCACCTGGCTGCCGTCTGACTGCCACCTAACTGCTACCTGACTGCCGCCTGACTGCTGTCATCTACATTCATAACCACGGCAACAATAAAAAAAATTTGGCATGTCATCTTGAAGATTCAGCCAATGTCTCCCCAGCGCTCAGTGGCAGTTATATTTGTGACCGTAGCATTACCCATCAAAATTTCCTTCAGAACCTTTTTTTTTTTTAGGGATTTGATTTAAATATCCCTCTGTTTTCAAGATTCATACCTTAAGCACCACCATTGGGATGTAACAGTAAAACAAGCCAAAGTTATATCCAATTTGACAGGTGCAAATCATCTCACTGCACCTCTTCTGAACAGGATGTCTGCGGTGGCAAACGCTGCCAGGGATTTGGGTAAATTCATATAGTCTGGTTTGAAATACTCGACCACAAAATGTGTGCATTCACTTAAGTGCACTTTGGTTAAAAGCATGCAGCAAATGGCATATATTATAAGTGAACTGAGGACTTGGGCCAAAGGGGGTGTCTCTGCACAGTGACTACCATCTGTCACAGACCACAGCCAGCACTCCAGGGCGGCAACAAAACATTTCACCCACGGCATTTAAGGCGCCGTTCACGACGGCTCAAACAACAACACAAGCTCAATTCACCAGAGGGAAAAGCTGTTCCACTCTAAGCCATTGCTTCCACAACAGCAGTTAGTGCTGCATGTACATTCTAACATCTACAAATAAGCTACAAGGAAAAGGTAAAAATAATGATATCTCAAACAACCTAAGTGAGCTTTTATTGATATATGAACTCTGTCATTCACAGGAAGCAGGGAATGACAGCATCACGCCACATTTTTGCTTGATTTTGGGTGATAATTTCATTGATTAAAAAATGATTAAAACACCTCTATCACATTTGCAGTATCCTAACCAGACCATATAATAAAACCTCTGTTTTACAGCCAGAATGACTCATATACACTACATGACAGCATGTCAGGATTTTTTTTCTTTTTAATTCAAAACCCATGTTTAAAAAAATACCTACATTGAACAATTCTCTAAGGACGTGTCAAAACTTTAGCAGAGTCGCTTAAAATGTTGTTTAAAGCAATCACAGCGGGAAAAAACTACAACAACAAATGTTTCTCTTTTCTTGCAAAGATTTCAGTTTTTAAACTTAGCAATGAAGTAGCAGAATGTATGTGCCGTTGTAAGAACGATTGCTTCACAACTGAGGAGTCATAAAAACTTTTACAACTGCAATTTTTATCAGGTTTGTAACGGACACATGTACAAATAAATTGGAAATTTTTATGCAGCCAATAAGGCATATATTTGTTTTGCATTATCTTTATTTTATTATTTAACACACAATATATTGTTATTAAATACTGAGTCATATTTTTAGTAAATGTTGGAAATGTAGCAAAAAGTGAAAAACTAGAACAACTAAAGCAAAAATTGAGTTTATAAACACAGTCTAAAAGCAGACAGTTATTGTTTTATGGTATCTACGGTGGCCCCAAAGTCCAAATCACACCAACTAATTCCTCAACGCAAAACCATAATAAAAATCATAATGACTATTTAAAAAAAAGGGAAACAAATAATAAAAAAACAACAACATAACATAAGAAAAAAAAACAAAAATCAAAACACAATTCCAAAAAATGAAACATTTCAGAAAACAGAAGAAATTTCTCAAAATCAGAATGGAAAATGTAACGGGAAGGGTTGATACAACAGGACAACACATTCTCACTCCAAACTCGAGATATATGGATGTATGGTTCAAGTCCCCTCCGTGTCACGTTTTAGGTGTCCACAAGTCATAGTTTTTTTTTGTGTTGAAGGTTCCCATTAAATTACGGGTCCTCAACCCTCAGGACGCAGTACTGGGCAAGGATTAAGGGTCATTCACACCGATTTAATGTGAACAGCCACAAAGTCAAAAAAGAGGAAATGTGGACACCCAAAACATCAAAAAGTGATTCCCAGGGGTCCAAACAACATTTTTTTTGGAATTGTGTCCAATTTCTAAAATTCACTGCTTTTTAAAAAAATGTTATTGGTATAATTTACACTTCAGGGCCACCGTAGTTTTCTGTTACTACATCCTGTCTGTGACTCTAATTTGAACAACTGAAATGAAAGGCAAAGTTAAAAAAAAAAAAATTACATTAACAGAATTTTTTTTTTCACATCAAATAACTCACTGATGATCAAGTCTTTACCTGTTGTCTCTTCTCAAATTCCAGCTTTATTGGGGATTTGATGCAGTTGCAGGTGTCCTGGTAAGTCTGTTTGAGTGCGAGCTCCATCAGGTGCTTGTGGTACGCCCCCGCCATGTTCCCACACATGAAAATGATCACATTGGCCAAGATCTGTGCAGTGACACGGGACAGAAAGCTATCAATTAGAAAAAAATAAATACAGAAACTAAACGTGGAAAATGAAATATAGAAATTTAGTTGGTATTTTGCAAGAATGCATTCAGCTTTTAATATGTTGTAGCTTACTATTCCAGCTTTCTTAATTTGTGGGGAGAACATGACATGAACATAGAAAGAATCTTTATTTATGTCTTCTGGCAGAACTAATTAATCAGCTGGATTTCTCTTAAAACTTCCCCAACGACTGAGCTGATGTGGGTTCTGTTATTGCTGAAACAGTAAGTCATAAAGCATTACAACATTTTTAATTCAACTATAAACTCTTCTACTGAAAAGGCAAGGATTCCTTCTCTGGCATGAGTTCAGAAATTACTTTAAAAAGGCAGAAATATAACAAAGATTGTTGCCTGTGGCAATAAATCCTGCAATAACCCTCAACGTGCAGTCAGGGCTATATTTGGAATATAAATACCAAGCGGTGTTCTTTTTTTATTACTTTGTGAATCAGTTATTGAGAGTAAGCAGATTATGTAAAAGAGAGTGAATGCAATAAGAAAAACAACAGGAAGGAGCAAGCTTTAAACTAATTTAAAAACTACTTAAGAATCTGCAGCTGTTCTAGTGAACACTTTTTTATGCAACGTATCGCTGTCTTTCATTTATGCGTTTTGTGACAGATTTAATATTAGCTCCAACTGTAAAACAAACATGTAAACTACAATGAATTGCTTAGTACCATCTTGACAATCTGCATGATCTCTTAAAGCTATAGCATACACAGAAAAATAAATACTTGGAGTCGTCGGTCACTGCAGGAAGCCCTGCTGCAGATTTATAGTGCTGTGAGGGCTTTTTTTTTTTTTTTTT
>NC_050527.1:13823674-13824068 GCF_002922805.2 Oryzias melastigma
TCATAGAGGAGCATCCGCAAGTCAGTACAAACGGGGACAAATTCTTATCTTGTACCGGGAGCAGACTGACATGATTACGTCCCATTCATGTTAACTATAGTTAAAATAACAAATAAATTCAATTAGATTAAAAATAATGTTTAGGATGTATTGTGTGCTTTTGCATCACTGCATCCCAGTTAGTATAAGGGATTTTAGACCCACGTGTAAGTCACTATGCAACTATCACCAGAGCACAGAATTTCTTCTTTTTCTGAAATGATGCCTCATCTTTCAGAATGAGCTGCAGGGACATTCATTCTGTTCTGATCACCAGTGTTGGGCATCTCACTTCAAAAAAGTAATTAGTTATAGTTACTAGTTACTTCTCCCAAAAAGTAATTGAGTTAGTAAC
>NC_050527.1:13824132-13825587 GCF_002922805.2 Oryzias melastigma
ATTACAATATTTGGAAATTGTTTTTTTCAGGCAAGTAAAATAAAAAAAAAAAAAGTTGTAAGTAAGTAAAAGTAAGGACGTAAACTAATTTAATCCCTTTATTTTCAATTATATTTAAATAAAATACTACATATTCATTTTTGGTTAAGATTTTAACAAATCAAGGAAAATGTATATCAAACAAATAATTGTTTAACTCATCTATAGGAAATAAATGAGTCACCAAAATCACAGGAAAAATTACAGAAAATTACACATTTGTATTAAAAAAAAATCAATAACCCAAAATAGATGGTGATCAACATATAAATTGAATCACAAGTTCTTAAGGGAATTCGGTGTCCTGAGCTCACCTGCAGCAAACAGTTCACTCAGAGCTGCAGCTGAGTCACATGTACTCTGGTTTCCAGCTGAATTTCTATGCTTGAGCAGGTAATACAGTCTGAGCTGTGTGCTGTAGATGTCATAGCAGGTCTTTTTCCACAGGGGTATTGTTCCTATGCTCTGTCTTCTGCCTTCTGTATTGGCAGATTAGACTCAGCTGACTGTCACAGAGACGCTGGCATCACTGCGTGATGCTTTATTCCTGCCTCAGCAATGTTGCAGCCACTGTGTCTGTCAACAGTGCAGTCACTGTGGTTTTCAAACACTCTGAATTACTTCCTATATCACTATAATGCTGTAAGTAAGTCTTTTACACTCGGAAAAAGTACATGTTTCTATTTTTATTCCCAAAAAAGAGTTGTTTTCAAGGAGAACACGTGTTGTTTAAAGATTTCCTAATGGTACGTTCCACTTGAAAACTTAATGTGAAAGGGGAAACTTTTTTTTTTTTTTTTTGCACACATTTGCACTAAATGCTAATTTGTATACTAACTGATACAAATTAGATGTGACAAAAAAAGTTTCCTTGAATGAGTTATTTGTGGATAAAAAATAGAAGTGACATTAAAAGAAAAGGTTTCCTTAAATTAATAATTTGTGGCCAAATAAGTGCATTGTGCTGACAACAAGCATTTTGCTTGCACAATATGCTAATTTGTAATCTGATTAATATTAGCATTTTGTGGGCACAAATTAGCATTTTGGACACAAAAAATGGCATTTTGTGGACACAATTTAGTATTTGTTGGCCATAAGTAAGTATTAATAATTGTTTATAGCTACAATTTTGTATTTTGTGAATCCAAATTAGTTTTTTATATCCACAAATTAGCATTTTGTGGACACAATTTA
Source organism: Oryzias melastigma (assembly GCF_002922805.2). Classification (NCBI taxonomy): domain Eukaryota; kingdom Metazoa; phylum Chordata; class Actinopteri; order Beloniformes; family Adrianichthyidae; genus Oryzias; species Oryzias melastigma. The sequence goes on from NC_050527.1 coordinate 13,825,369, forward strand.
GTATTTTGTGGCCACAAATTAATATGTTGCTGGCAGAAATGAGCATTTTTAGTGCACAAATTTGTATTTTTTGCACACAAAATGCAAATCTGTATACTAATTAATATTTATTTTGTTAACAGATATTAGTATTGTGTGAACACGAATTTGTATTAGCTTTTTTTAAGCTATTTTTTTTTCTTTTTCTGTTTTTTTTACAAAGTAGTATTTTGTGGCCAC
>NC_050527.1:13825730-13838840 GCF_002922805.2 Oryzias melastigma
TTTTTTAAGCTATTTTTTTTTCTTTTTCTGTTTCTTTTACAAATTAGTATTTTGTGGCCACAATTTAGTAGTTGGATTTGATTATGCCAAAATTCTAATTTGTGTGTGCACAAATAGTTATTAAAATGCTAACAAACTATTAATATGTGCATGTGCACTCCTAATCTTCCTCATAAGGACTTGTACCTCTTCAGTCTGTCGTCATACATGCTCCGATTAGGTTTATTTTTAAATGTTCTTTTCAGTCAATCAGCCTGTCCTGTCACATGTCCTGTTTTACTGGCTTTCATAATTACTAAAGCTTACCTGTGCCTCCTCTCATTTAAGCAGCTCTTGTCCCAATTACGTAGCAAAATTGTTTCATCTGGTTCCTAAAAGTCAACATCTTGAACCTTTTTCTAATCTAACTCTACAGCATTCTCTGGTTGGATTTTGAATTAAGGTTTTGCTAAAGATTTGTTGCTTTTCTGCCACTCTTAGTATACGTTTTCGACTATTTGGGGATTTAATATGCAATGGTCTGTAACAAAAAGATTGGTCATTGCAATAAAATTTTCTTTGTTCACTTTTTTTTTTATAATCAGCAAGTGGAAAACATCCCTAAGGAATCCATTAACGTCAATTGAATCCAAAAGTTTTCCTCCAATCCCAGAAAGTTGCATCAGGAGCTCCTCATCATAAACAATGATTATAATCATTGCGTACAAATTTAATCTGTTGGATTCTTCATTCCAGAAGTCCCTGTGCTATTTACTGGTTAGCAAACTCCTTGCTATTTCACCTCTGGTTGCATCGCATATCAGATCATCCACCCACAACACCATCATCTTTTGTTTCACTTAATTATCTTTTACAAACGAGAATAATAATAGGATCAATAATTTAATTTCAGCTGGAATGATTTGAAACTGAGAGCCAATTTTGTACCAGTTGGTAGCCTAATGTTCTATTTTTTTTTATGCTTTACTAGGACTGTGTCACACATATTTGCTCCAAGCTAGTATATAGAAACGAAAATCATAATTCTGCCCAAGGCTTAGATTTATATTCTCCATCTCTATGGTGCAATTGGGATTATTTATTCATCATTTGGGAACATCTAAGCTGCATTTGAAGATGATCTCTTTCCCTGAAAACTGTGGGAGGTTAAAACAAAGCAGCTTCCAGTGATAAGGTGCAGACCAGCCATGCATATATGGAAAACACTGCAGTTGTGGTAGCCAGAGCCTTAAGACAATTAATTGATGAATTCATTAATTTAGCTATTTATTTATCTATCTATTTAATTTTTATATGTACACCAAGAAGGAGTTACATACATTTAGCAAAGGAGAAAAAAAAAAAATGAAGGAAAAAAATCTGTCAGAATACACATTATGCTAATGTATGTTGTATGCATTCCAAACCAAAAAACAAAACATAAGCAAAAACCAAACAACTAATTATGTTCTGTTGTAAGCTCCAATGTGCACCCTGCAAAGGTTGCACATTTTATGCAAAAAAAAACTTTTAATGCAACAATAAATTATAAATACTGCTCAAAGGGAGCTGATGTTTTGCAAAAGTAAACACTTATAGGTGCAGATTGTTTTTTTGTTTTTTTATGTAAGAGCTAAAACTTAGGAATCAGCAACCTTTTACCAGTTATATTGCCTTAGATTTTACTAAAGAACCAGAAAAATGAGGTCAAATGAGTAAAAGTATATTAGTATGTAAAAAGCCAGACATATTTATAAGTATCAGTTCCTTATGTTTTATACTAAATAACATGAACATAGCCATTTATCAGCAGAACGCTCATTTTCTACAAAGCAATTCACAGTAATGAATTTGTATGAGGAGAATACAGTATATTATACAGTGCTTTTAATGAGTGAGTCGTCTCTCAAAGCAGAGAAAACCACAGCCAGAGGCCAAGTGCATGAATGTGGTCTACAGCCTGGATTTATGCTCATCTCTATTCACTGTATCTGGGGCAGACATCCCTTTTTGCAGTCCACTGAATTTATTATGTCTCCTCCACAAACACAGACAAAAGACACAATACCAAAGTTACTATTTACCTTATTGAAAAGCATGACACTCCTAAGTCTGGCCGGGTTTGCAATTCTGTTTTCAATGGGAAGGCTGCTGCAGAATGATGCTGAGAGCACATAGTTCAGACAAGTAACTAAAACACGGACAAAAAAGATGGACTAAAACCTTTGCAAGGTGCTTTATTAAAACATTTTGGTCTGGTTTATATTATTAATCAAACACAAACAAGTATTATACTCACAACTGCTGCTGTACCTTCTTTTATTCCAACCAATTCTTATTTAGAGCTGCTTTTAAGGCTTTAAAAAGGAAACTGAAAACATGTGTAAATACAACATGTTGTCGCCAATCTGACACCAGTGAGCCAATTCCTCGTTTGCATCTTGCTCTGGGACACTGTAATGAGTGGTGCTGTGCAAGTCAAAAGTCAAATCCAGCTAAATTATTCATTATTATACATTATTCACTCAGCCCATACAAGATTCTAAAATCTTATTTTTGACAAAAACAAGAAACAAAACAGAAAAGAAGCAAACAAAACTCAAGTCGAGCCAATCGCACAGTTTTAAACAAACCTTCACTGATTGTTTGGATGCAAACCCAAAATTATCCAATGTTGGAATTAGTTTATTTCAATCAACTAAAACACATCAAAACTAGAGAAGATGAGCAAAAGAAGCCTATATGCATACATATTAATCTTAATTGTAAAAACACTTCACTGCAGTTCTTCCATAGACCACTAGATATCAAAGAGGAACTCATTTTTTAAATTCCTAAAATAAAAGGTCCAAGTAGGGACCGTTGTGATTTATGCAGTTCTACTGAAAGAAGCTGCTCAAACGGTTCCTCATTTCGGTGCTAAGTTTCATTGGACTATTTGTCTTAGGACACGTCAATCACTTCTACTCTGTTCAGTACATTGAAGTTCTAGCCAATCCTTTTGCCTTCCCTGCGATAGTGGGCGGGCCCATACAAGACTGCTGATGGGGCGAACACGAGTGCACGCAGCTTTCAAATGTCTGGCTACATTTCTTTCTTTTTTGTTTAATTAATCTATTTATTTTTGTAGAGCTCCTCACAATAAATAAACCTGATCAACATTATCTGAATCTTCATTTCTATTCATTGAAAGTGTGACATTCACAGGCAGCCACATGCAGCTGCGGCCTCAAGGTCAGGATGACGTGTTTGATGGGGGCGACCAGCGTGCCACCAGTTTGCGGCCCGGTGGTTAGGGAGCTCTGATTTAATAGGGACAGCCAGCATTTCATAAGAGCAACAACACACAGATCGTCAATTTTTGACGTGAAGGTCTTAATCATGTATCAATATGTGACAACTTGGGAAAATGAATGAAAATGTGTTAATTTGGCAAGATATAGGCATTCTTTTTTATTACTGAAGTTTCAAAAGTGGCACTGATTAGGAACCGAAACTGAAACCAAAGAACCGCTTTGGCACTCTAACCAGATAAAACCCAATCCGTGCCCAACCCTAAAGGTGGGTTTACCTATCATTAGAGATGTAGCTGTGGCCGCCATGCCTATAGTAACATCACGTGACTTATACGACACAAAGATGACAAGGACAAATACATTTGATCCAAAACTATTCTAATGCAATAACTGTTGGCACAAAGCTCTCCACGATCACAGACGGACATAAAAACATGATATTCTGCAGCTGTTTGCAATTAGTGAAACTCTGCCATATAAAGCCTGAAAAGCTCAAATAAATTACAGATCATTTCTGTGCGTGACAACAGTCCAGAATGTAAAAGACGATTGCTTTGGGTCAGAGAGTAGAGGTCGGGACAAGGAAATAAAACATAACCATTACGTTCATTTCAATTCCTAAATAAATCCATTTTCAAGTTAAATAAAATGTAACTTCCTGCTTACACAAAGGAAATGTTGTCTTAATACTCAAATTTTGATGAACATTTTGTTAATGTGCCTAATTTAATTGTCTCTCTTAAATGTGTCTAAGATTCGTAATTGGAAATAAGTAAGTTTAAAAGACCCACTCTGATGAAAATTGTGTTTATGGTGTTTTTAGCATGTTCTTCTGGCATTTTTCTGATGATGGGGGACAAATATAAACGAAATTAAGCCTAAAATTGCATTTCTGAATATTCCTTTATCTGAGTTGTTGTGAATTAAGAGAAGATAAAAACATACGGATTTAAAAAATACTGTACAACGGGCATAGACTCTATTCTGATGCAACCACTTAGTCAAATAGAGCCGCAAACGTCTTTGTTTTTTCTCATCCAAACTGGTATCTGCCCCTAAACTGTAAAGCTGGATAGCTCAGATATTGCTCGTCTTTATTTTGCACCATTAATGTTAGGTTTGGGTTTTGAGCAGCTGTATGCTACGTATAAACAGATGGGTGATGGGAAGTGGGGGTGGGCTTACTTTGCACAAACAGTCCTGCCAACAACTCTGGTGAATAACACTGTAAAAAAAAAAAAATCAGTCATTTTTGCTGAGAAAAACTCTAAAATCATGACAGCTACCATAGTAAGAAAATGACAGTTTAATTAACTGGTAACTTACTTAAAGTCATAAATAAAAAAAAAATAGTTATTACGGTAAAATTCTGGCAACCTATAAGCTATCTTTTTTTTTTTTTTTTTTAATGAATGTATGTCTTTGTTAATTTTGTAGAGTGACATCACAATTTTTATGGGATAAATTTGATGTTCCAACAGTAAGATAATAATACAAGTTTACAAAAAAAACTGTAAAATATTGCAATAAAAATTATTTTAACCAAATATGATAAAACAGCATCAAATTACCACGAAGAAGGCTTTTAAAATAGATTAAAAGATGATCAGAGTGGGACTTTAAACGTGTTTGTCTTAAACAACCCTCCATCTTAGGTTATGATTTGTTATTTAAAAATGGATGGTAAATATTTTAACATGTAAAAAAGATAAATCTTGAATAAAACCTGCTGTAGCTTAAAAAAATAAGTTCTTGCACTGTGTACCTTAATTGAACTGCACACGAAAAAAAAAGTTCAACAGGAATGTTGAATCCCAGTTGCATGAACACAATGGATTAAAAAAAATCCTGGTGGTTTTAGCTCTTCAATAAATTATACAGTTCATTAAGAATCAAATGAAAATCCCTGCAAAATATAATGGACAAAATGGAAATGTCAGAGTGATTGCTTCTCAAATAATATTACTCAGGCAATCTGTGTGCTCACTGCAACAATTTATGGGAGAATAGACTTTTAATAGCTGGCATTTACATGTTCACTGAGTCAACCCCTCATAATCAAATCTATTATCTTATTCCAAAGGGACATGAAAAAGAGGGAAATTTCAATAATCAATTAACAGAGACCTGAATGTCATCATTTTACTGCTTGTTCGGTGCCAATGTAAGAAAAATAAACCCCTTTGCATTTGCACATCCAATGTATACTAGAAACTTCATGACACTCTATAAATGTTAATGTGTCACACTGACAATCCATCTGTTGTCTCAAAACATGAAAACTAAAACTAGAATAGCAAACTCACATAGTTAGGAGAAGCTGTGTGTCTCTACATATTTACATAAAACCCCTGCACCCATATACACTGATGCATATAAAATAAACTTACTGCACTGCTGATTTCACATATTTCCATATCGCAAAAGTTATTTTTCTTCAGGGTTTTCTCCTTCAGCCCTCACTTTTCTATTAAAAACTGTTGAATTATTTTGTAGTCTCAAAGTAACTTTATCAAAAATGTATGATTCCCCCCCCTATTCTGGGAGATTTACTCTCCCCTGGCAGGTATATTTCAGACACTTCACCATAACCGTCATCAAAAGCAATTTAGGAGTCCTTTAAACCTCTGAGAACCAGGGAAGTCACTCGAGTGGATCGGGGTTGCTGTTGTCTATACATGAGTTTCACCTGAACTATAGCTGTTCATCAGCTGTCGTACTAGTATTTAGGGTTTCACAATATTGTATTAGGGGTGTAACGATTAATCGACTTATTCGATGAATTGATTCATAATCCTACAATCCAATCAGATTGATCTATCTGGGGCAAGTTGTTAATAGAATCGACCTACACCATTAAAAAATTGTTTCAAAATGAAATAAATTGATTATATTGATATTAAAAATACCATTTGGATTGAGGTACTGTACGTTTGTTTCTAGTGCTGGGCAGATCGAAAAAATATCGATTGTATATATTTCAAGTTGGTGTGGGTTTGATACCGGCCCGTAGATATCGATATTTCCACTCTTGTTTGAAATTTTCTGTATCAAAAGGACCCAGCTGAGTCACTGCCTCTGCGCTCTCATCAGTCCTGTGAGATCTCAGCAGTAGCAGAAAAAAAGTATGCAGGTGGCTTGCATTGTTCACCCTATTTCCACTCTCTTTACAAGTTGAGTTGTCTTATTTACAAGTTGCTTTTCAGCTGTTTTTATTGTTCTAAAGGCTAAGAAGTTACAAATTGTTTAAATTTCTACCAGTTTTTTTTTTTTTTTTAAACATTTAGATTTATTTTTATATTATAGTTACTTGTTTCCTTTGGTTTGTTGTTTGTTTTCATTCACGTCTTACCGTATTTTTTTTTTTTTAATTTCAAGAATTTTATTTTATATAAAATATTTTCCATTTAATTGAAAATATTGTCCTAATACTGTTTTTATGTTTTTTAAGTAAACAATACTTTCAGGGCAAGTAAAGACAATTGAGATTTTGAGATTTATGTCACATCCACCACATTTACAAAAAAATATCAATATTGGTATCAATATCGCCGATATTGATCGGTATCGGATCTATATGCAAATGCTCAGTGTCACCCAGCTCTATTTCACTATAGTGTGAAAATGACCATGAAAGTGGATGACAGCAAAAAAATGATCAGTCCATAAATACAGTTCAATCTGTGCAAACACACTAGATCATAAAATGTGGTATAATGTTCCAATAATGTTACATATGTGTTATTTTGATGTGGAAAAAAACAGTGAGTGAATTTTAGAACAGTGAATTGGATCGTTCAAAATAAACCAAAATTGACGATGAATTGTTACACCCTTACATTATATGTTATAGATTCTGAATGATCAAAAACTGGTTCTATTTCAGTTCATTGTATAAAACTATACAGAGCAATTCTCAATAAAGGAGACTACTTTACATTATTGATAGTTGTTTGAGCTTCCCAAGCACATTTGCAGGGATTTTGTCCAAAACAACACGAACACAAAACAGTCCAACCGAGCAATTGTAATCTATATTCTCCAATTCCTCACCTCCGTCTGTTTTTCCGATAAAAGCCATTTCTTATTGCAGGGAGTGATTTGAACCATTGATCTGGTGTAGGTTGTTGGAATCAGTGAGAAAAGATCATGTATTTGTGGTAGACTTTTCCCTTTTTCTGTCTCTGCTCGGCCACCAAATCAGCAGGTTTGTCCACTGTTCGGGGGCTTTTTTTATCTTTTTTTTTTTTAATAATGGAGGTATGATTAAAGCTTCAAAGTTCTGATGTTACTGATTTATAAAGACCTAGAATCTCAAGCATGTTCAAAAAGTGGCCGAATACTTAATTTGTTGCAATTTATGGTGCAATTAGAGATTTGGGAGGAAGAATAAATAGTGTTAAAAGTTTCTTTAAAGAAGTAGAAGTAGAGCAGAAAATCATCATTATTAGAACAAATTTTATGCCCTACAAAGTGTCTCCTATCCTCCTCGTCTCTGGTCTCTGTTGATTTGCTGAAGCCATGAACGATGGTGGGAGTGGGCATCCTGGTCTGCTCCCCCATTGTAGAGTAAAGCTTTGTGACATAATCCCATTTGTGGTTACAGCGACTCTGGCTGCTGATCCAATGAATAAATGATTCTCCACGTGATTCTCTAAAAAGCCATTTTTCCTTTGGCGAAAAGCTTTTTTTCTCATGCAGTGATACTAAGATAATTTAGGAGTTGTTCTGTTGGGCAAACGTAATTAGGTTAAATAATCTTTATCAGAGGCATTTCTATGTTTCATTAATCCTGTTTGATCTGAGTCTAGCGATGTAGGACTGAGTGTCTTAATTCCAGTGGCTAAGGCTTTAGTGATTATCTTAAATTAGTCCTTGTTAATAATAGAGGCCGGAAGCTTGAGGGGTGAGTTGGGTTTTTGTCTGATTTTAAAATGACTTTCATAACTCTGTGTAATGTGTGTTATGGAAGTAGAGTTAAGAAATATTTTTTTTCTAGAACTCAGGCGGTAAGTCATTAGAGTTTGAATATTGAGAACTTTTACTAAAACTTTCTGCTATACTTGGATTTTTGTTACATTGTTGCTTTTTTAAATTTTGCACTCATTACTTTTGTCTGCTTATTCTTATTGTATTATCCCATTATCAGTTAGGGTTGGTTTGATAAAATAGATTCATCGATTTCCATTATTTAAGCTTAATAGATCAATAACCAATTAATAAATATTCATATAGATCGATTTAGCACATAAAGCTAAAGTCTGGTAGCTTGATGCTACCCTTTAATGGGATTTCCCACAGAACGGCTAATGCTAACGACCTAAATATACATTGATGACTAAATGAACATCTTTATAAACTCACAGACATGAATTTTCAAAATTCTTTTAAGGAAATATTTTTCAAAGTAACCATTTGAGGTCTAAAGAATAGTCCTTTTGCTCATTCTTTCTTCTTCTAGAATAAGGTGTAATGCTATAGCGCGATCGCCACCTAGTGGCCAAACAGAAACTCCCTCCAGGAGAACCAGGACAATATTTACAATGTTAATGATCTGAACATTTTTGTTAGAGCTTCTCCTTTGAGAAACCATGTAAAACTGTATGATATTATCTAATTATTTTACTAAAATTTTACAGTATGTGGACTGTATCAGATTAATATGAATATATTCAAAACATGTAGTAGATTATTAATGTATTTCTAAACAAATGTGTCTAAATGTGTGAACTGTATAAACTCAAAATTGAATTGAATCAAATTGAAAAAAGTGGATCTAAAGAATAAAAAATAATCTAACTGATCCAGTCTCTTGTGAATCGAATAGATCCTGGAAACTATTATTGATACCCAGCCCTTTTATCAATATTCATGTTCTATTGTTACTAGTTAATAAATCTTTTTTATTTTGTTGAAAGTCTTTGTCCTGTATTTTATTACACAGTTAATTTGCAAAAAAATACATATTCCTGACATCCTTCTATAGTAAAACGTTTCAAGAAAAAAGTATCGGTGATACTATCCCTGTATTTTCTTGGTATTGGATTAATACCCAAATTCCCAGTAAAGCCCCCTAATGATTGTGTTGGGACTTCAGTTTGCTATATATCCTTGAGCATCTATAATTTTTGCTGAGTTTTGTTAAACTGTGTCTATTTTAAAAATGTTCTAAAATCTGTTATGCAACAACATTGTGCTCTGAGTGTGCAGTAACTTTTCTCTGACAGCATCTGCCATGGTCTCTGACAGCGGTTAGAGGTAATTGATAAAATGTTAAGACTACGCTGCTTCCATAGGCCTTTTTTTGGTGCTCAGAAGCCATGTTTGTCTGCTGTCTTTTTGAGTAAACCTCTGGGAGCTGTATCCACATGGATCTGAAGGCTGCCTTCCCCATTAGTGTGCGGCTGCATCAGAATAGCCAGTGACTGACTGATTGCATAGGCTCATTTGATTAAGTGTTCCCCTGCCTGACCAAAGCTGCTCCTGTGTGCTCGCTCAGTTTAGTAAACTGTATTGATCCTTATACACTAAATTTAGGGACCAACCTACTGCAATCCCAACCAATTTATATCATTAATTTATGCTCTGTAATGGGCTGTAAACCTGCACTTCATTCTGGACAGATGCCTTTTGTCTTAGCTGTAGAGGCCAAAGCACATGAAAAGAAAGTGTAGCATTATGAAGCAGTTTTCTGGTTTCTGCGACACATCTTTCTGTCATCGCTGCTGAACTAAGCAATTCAGGGTCTAGGGGAGTGACACAATCAGGGCACTTCTCTTTTCTCTATCACCCGGACTGGTGAGACTTTAGATTTGAGCATTGATCAAATAGTATAAATAAAGCTTCCCAACTTTAAACAGCACAATGACATGGGTAACATCCAAATCTATTGAAAGTTATGAATTCAGCAAGAGTTAATCATAAGATATCTAAAACAAGCAACCATTCAGAAAAAGACCATGTATATGTGTGAATACACGTTTCATCATTCAAAATGTTAGTGCAAATTTTTAGTTTGTTTTCAGGCTTTCATTTGCCCTTTTATTTCATGGACGTGATCATGGAGGAGAAATTATTAATTGCAATTTGAGCCGGCAAGAACTAAATGACACAGAGGTTTTCATATATTGGAATAGAGCTGTGAAAGAAAAAGCCTGTAGCAAGATTTGCGAGATTTGCACCACTTTGACATTTTGCACAAGTCTTTTTAAACTGTTGGGACATGGGCAGCAGCCAAGTGTAAACACCATATGCTAAAAGCACTTTCAAAATACCCATGTTCAGAAATTGCAACACATGTCCAGTGTGTACATGGCATTGGTGTGTTACTTCTGAGGCATATTGGTCGACAAATAATTATGTAAAAACAGAGAAATATAGAAATTTACAAAAATGTAAACTTGCTTTTCATATTTTTGCCAAATGCTGTCTTTGCACTCAAAATAAACTTTGCAAGTTTCTCCTTTTGCATCCCCTGCCATAGATTTAATTTTTTTAAGATTGTGACAACATCAAAATACAACATCCTCTGTTATCTCTGTGTGTGGGGACACAGTGATAAAACATCTTAACAGAACCAAATGTGATACATTTCTAAGCAAAAACTGGATTTCACAGCAAGATAGTAACCCCTAATGTGAATAAAATTGTAAAACGAAATTTCGTTTGGTGTACAAATCCTTTTAAAACAAGGGTTTGGCAGTCATTCAAAGTAAATACTGCAGTTTTGTATTCCACGACAGTCCACAGAGACATTGTGCTGCACAAAGTCAGCACAACTGAAAGATTTAACTGAGAAAAGTCTCAATCCTCGAGTTTTTGTTATGTATTAATCTACATGCACATCCAGTCTGTCCTTTTTCCCCATTTTTTTCAGGAAAGAAAAAGCTGTTGCGGGCAAATGCTTTCATGCATATTTCCATATAATTTTTTTTCAGAGTACTCCAACCTCAGACTGCAGGCTCAAATGTGGCTTCCAGAATATTTAAGAGCCGAGCACAGAAGGAAGGCACTGTCTTTTATTGTCTGGAAACGCAACTTTCTTGGGGAGGTTTAATTTTATTTAAAGTTTGAGGGTAAGATTTATGTATTTGAGTTGAAATGTTCTTGTATTTTTGATCAAAGACTGCCCAATGCATGTAGGTTTAAATGCAAATACTTAATGTATGGACAGAATATATTTAGATGTGCTTGTACTAAGCTTTTACTTTCGCTGTAAAGTGCACTAAAAATTAATGTTATTGAACAGCCGCATAATGAGTACGCCAAAATGGAGTTTCAATTATGATTATTTATGATCATAAGAGATGCTGGGAGTTGGAATTTCTTAACTGGTCCACTACTTTTTCATTCATGCTAAACTTAATTTTTTGTTTATAGTGATTGTATGAGACAACACAAGTAATATTACTTGAATTATTGCAAGATCATTCAGACTTCAGCCATTAGTCTTCTGTATATTAAAGAATCTTAATCCCTTACCTGCCACACCACAAGCTCCATGTGATCCGAAACCATGGACAGGCGAACACTCAGCACAACGGTGTGAGAGGCGGAGGTCAGAACACTGGCAACGATGGCTTCCCGCATTGAGAAGGGCAGCATGGTGTAAACAACAAACACGATGAATAGGAAAAAAGAAACCTGCGGAGAAAGATACAGCAGCTTAATATTGCATGCTTTTCTACGTTTGCATTTTTAAAATATTGCAGATTTTTCTACTGACTATTTAAACCCAAAATCTGTTTATTTTGGACTATTTGTAATGCTAAAAAATGTGTTAAGCAACAAATGATGGGATAACAAGCATTTGTTTTGCTCATTAGATTTTTTTCTTAATCACATTGCAACAATCTAGAACAAATAACACTTCAGTAATAAAATAAATTAAAAACAAGCTACTTGATTATAATTCCTTATCCCAATTTATCAGCTTATAGTGAAACAAACTATTTAATAAACAGCCTTTTTGAATGGGAGGCTTTCTATCTTGTTAAATTTACTCCGTTCATGCATGGACAGAAAGAAGTCAGTGTTCTCCTGTTCTGCTTCCAGGTGCCAGCGCCCTCCAGAAACCTGGAATGTGGTGAAGTGGGGTGGACTTTCAGCATCTGAAACAGTCCCCCCTCTGTTTAAGGCTTCAGAAGCTAACGTACACTTCCAATTTGTCAGAGCAGCAAGTGTGTCTGTGAATGCAGATGGCAGCTTACAGAAAATGATATGTGTAGTCATCTAATATTAAAAATGCATTCATATTTATGACAACAATCTAAAAAAAGGATTCACGATGATCATGAATACTTGGATTGGTTTTTCTTCAAACAGCCTGACGGTTCTCAGGATGGATACCAATGAAACTCATATATATATCATTGAAGAACATTGATATCAGAGACTGTGATAATAATTTTACAACTTTTTAATTTTTTTTAACTTTTCTTCATTTTAACGTTTTAATCCAATTGTAATCAAGCAATTGAGACCCAACACAAAGCCTGGTAAGGGTTGAGTAGCTCACACTTTGTTCTTCAGACATGTTGCAGAACCTAGTTTAAAAAAACGGTAATTGAACTATACAGAAGCTGAACAAGGTCTTCTAAGTACTGTATTTATGGAGTACAAGTGGTGTTTTTTTTTTCAGAGATTGGCAAGGAGTGCAACTTATATGTGTTTTTTTTTTATTGAATAACTTGGCTATTGTGTTCCACGTGTGCCGGGAACCCGGCGTTAGGGTGATAAAAAGTTTGACTTGTTAGCATGTTATTTACGTTATAGTTACATGAAAAGTAATTCATACGTTGTGCTAATCAGTGTTGGGACTAACGCCGTTTAAGTA
>NC_050527.1:13838950-13846897 GCF_002922805.2 Oryzias melastigma
TTTTTGAAGTGAGATGCCCAACACTGGTGCTAATATACACTTGTTCAACTGCTCCTATCCTTCATGAAGCTAAATATGGTTACGATAGTGAAGCAAGCCTTTATTCTACTTTTGTTATCTATTCCGTTATTATTATTTGCCTTTCATGATGAAATTCCAATCGTGTTCTCATATTTTGTTAAATATTTGTTAAATATGACGTTTTCTTTACTTTATAATGCATTTTTTGGCATCTGCGACCTACACCTCTGGACGATTTATTATCTGAAAATTATGGTACACGTCATTCTGGTGAACTGTCTATGTAGCATGCTCAGGTTATGGCGCCGGGTGTTATTTAGATGCTTTCTTGAAGCCTTTTTACCATCAATCCAGACACTGCGTTTAGCAACACACATTTGCTGAAAGCACTAAGACATCTTTCAAGAAGACCAAAAGGGTAAACAGCAGGGAACATTTGATATGTTTACAGCTGTTCTGACACAAAACCCTCTCTCTGTGATGGCAAACTCTTACAAACAAGAGCTGCCCGGGCTGGCCTGCTACACAGTGCAAGAATAAAAGCAATATAACAATCTTGCAAGTCCTGTCAAAAGCACAACACAGCAGAAAGAGCACACGGATACAAAAAAAAAGATCTTTCTGTTCCTACATGGTCTGATACAGATGCATTCTTTAAATAGACGAATGGCAAAAGTGAAAGTGAGATTCATTTAAATTCTGACTCACTTGTCAAGACCAGAGAGTCAGCCGATTGGGATGTGGGGGGGGGCTCCCCCTCGGGCTATGGCACTGTCCTTGTCGAACAGCTGTGGCCATAGCTGGCTGCAGAGCACACCAACCAGCTCCACCAACCGTGGGCTGCTGAAATAGGATGTCACTATCACAATTAGGAAGGACCATTTCTCTAGCCACTAATAATATTAAGCCTGGCAGAAGGGTCTCATTATAGAGCACTCCATTTCAGATACACCTATAGTACTACCAACCCCAAGCCTCTATTTGTCTTCAGGAAGAACAAAGGGATTTTTTAAGGCCCTGGATGATATTTAACCAGTGCTCCCTACAGAATAAATTACACATGAGGTGCATTTATCCATATTCCCCATGTACATGACTCGTCACCAAGAATAGATCGCAGAAAATCCAACCTCTTCTCTCTGCTGCCATAAACAGGCACAAGATAGAACTTTAACACCACAAATGGCATCAACACTGACGAATAAGCTCTTTTTAGTATAATATGTCCTTCAAACATCCAGAACTTAATTAATTGAAATACATACATTTTTTTTTTCAAATAAAAGTAAAAAATAAAAATAAAAATAATCCATGTTTTGAATTCCTGTTTGGATTCCGAAATGAAAAGATCTTTTACATTTCCAATTCTACTCTCCCACAGTCTGAACAATTGGACTACCAAAGTTGAGCAAGTTTGGCCCATAAAGTCAACTAAAAACATTACATTCTATAAATTGTAATCACTTTTTCCTAAAGCCATGTTCAAACCGCCCTGGGAAACATGCATTCAAGGAGCCTCTTTCAATGAAAAGTCTATGTAAATTTTGGGCTTTTGCATTTAAAATCCTCATGTTCACATGTAGCTACTATAGTTTCTACTTGACTATCGTTTGAGAGTTGATCATGGAGGAGAAAATAGTTGCAGTTTGCGCTCGGCAGGAAGTATGTGGTACCAAGTCTTTTATTTATCATAAAAGAGCTGTAAAAGGAAAAGCCTGTAGCAAGATTTGCTAGATTTGCATAATTTGGTCATTTCACACTAAGCTTGTTCCAACTGTAGATGGAGGACATCCGCTAGAAAACAGTTGCAAAAGTAACATAAGAAGAATGCCCTCACTGCTTGTCCAGTGTGAACACCATGGGCCACACTTGCATTCAAAAACTTGCTTCAAATGCCTGTTGTGTCTGTCGTTTCAGAGACACAATTGCTTCTATAGTACCTTTAAAAAGGCTGATTGTCCTGTGTCAGCCACCTCATGGGTCTATTTTAATTTATTTTATATTTTTGTTAAAGAAAAATAAAGTTGAATTAAAAATGCAACAAAAAGTGCAACATCAAATATGCCACATTCTTTATTGTTTTTAAAATAAGGCTGAAGAAAATATAAAAAAAAATACCACCCTATGACATGAAAACTAGTTTTCCATTTCATATACGTAAAAAAAGAAAGAAAACTGAAACTAGAACTTTGTTCCAAATGCAAGAGAGAATTACTAATTGCTGCCAACCATCATCCAGTTTTGCAGAATAATTTGCTTAGAGCCCAAAATGCCTTTTCTAAAATTAGTGTTCCGAATTATAGCTGCTTTTGAAACTGTACCAATGATGGAGAGGCTACAGCAGAAAAGCCCACAGCTGAGTGGATGTCATTTTTATATGTAAAAAAAAATACATACTAAGGAGTTTCATTAAGTATGATTACCAAACCCAAGTCCACACAAACCCCTCTCTATGACCATCGACTCAATGTCTTCTATTAATATGACTGTGGTTTATTGTGGTTAAATCAATTTAGCTTCTGCATAATAAATAATTTCTTAAATACTGATAATTGAGGTTCATAGAACTCATGAACGTACATTACTTCAGGCTTTTAGAATAGACCATGGCAAGTTTGATTTACAGTGTCTGCATCCACTTGCTGTTTAACACCAAGGTAGACATGCGCTGTTTTCATTTCTTTCTGGTCTCCGTAAATATTAGGAAAAAAGACAGCTCTCTTGATCTACAGTGAAGCTCTGCACAGCGGATAAAAAGCCCTTCCCTGGTTTTTAGTACATTTTGACCTTAATCATGATAATTAATTTACTTCAGAAAAAACCTGCACCTCTTATCAGATTCAATACCTTTTCCATTTCCTCTGTCTTCCCATCCTCCATAGCCTCTCCACAGCCTGTCCCTGTATTACTGCCATATTCCCACTTCTTCGCTGGTGCCATCTGACTCCTATTCTCAACTCTCCTGCCTTAAACCCCAATGAGATTAGCTGCATACTCGATTGCATGTACATCTACCATTTGTGTCTGTGAGGCAGAGAAAAGGGAAGCTGAGGTCCAGTAATTTCTCGTTGAGGGATAGTGACTGGACTGCACAGATAAACCATTCTCCCTACCACAGAGGGAAAAAAGGGGGGGCTTTGTAGGGAGAGGATAAGGATCCAACTGATTTCAGCTTGGAGAATAGAAAATGGACTCCATGCAAGCTAACGTTTTTTGGAGGGAAGAATACTGAGCAGAACACCCCTAAAGACATAGTTTAAGAAACAATAATAAAAATGCATATTTACTAATCCAAGAATGCAGCAGTTCCTTATATGTGCAGTTTACTAAGGTAACATTTTCTGGAAAAGTTTTTTATGTTGTTAGTATAATCGCCCATATTTCAGAGCGAACTCCCTCTTGGTCCTTATTTATTGTTATAATATAAATCGACCATATGTTCTGCAATACAAGGGACACTTAAAAGCCTTAATTTTTTTCAAAAAATGACAGTGTGCCTTATAATCCAAAGTGCCTTATCCATGGGTTAAGTCTTGTGCTCACTTATATCAAAGGATTTTGAGAGATACATGCACTCTGTCAAAGTCTTTGGTTGGTATTGTGAATATGCTAACGCAGCTAACGTGTAGCAGGGTCGGACTGTGTTTTCATTTTTTGTTTCTAAAAAGGTTAAGAGCATAGTAACAGTGTCAGGAAAAAATATATCGTCTTAAAACAGTAATATTTGTTTTGGCCATATCAGTCAATTTGATGCAAACAACTGAAGATAGATATTTCATTCAATTCTAAATTCACGTGTAAAGCCCTTTTAGTGCAGCAGCAACACAAAGTGCTGTATGGGTTAAAAATGAAATTATAAAACACACAGAATGACTTCCCTGATCCCTCGCACCCAACAAAAACAGACATAAAATGACATGAATAAAATTCAAAGTTTAAATAGAGATAGAAGCAAATTTGGAAAACTGGATTGTTGATGACAAGTGACATTTTGGGGAAAATGTCTACGAGACTGACCCAATCGTGATTCCAGAGGACATCACCATGGGATACTGTCTGATCAAGGCAAGCAGCCAGACCCGAAATATCTCACTGCAATGACTCTCTTCTACGAGAATGGTTGGCCAATGTGTGGAAGATTCCCCTGAGGACAATACAAGAGAAAAATAAAGAAAAAAACAAAAGTAGATATAAATAATCAAATAAATAAATAAATAAGAAGATCCTATTGCAAACACGACACAAATAGTCACAAAAAAGTAAAAGGAGATGAAAAAATTGAAATATCAAATATTACATTTTTAAATTTCTGCTCAAAGCTTGATAAAAGTGGCAGGTCTTGCGCCGTAGTCTTAGCATATTTTAAATACGGTCTCGGACTGTGTCTTTACGTGTTACTGACAACGTTGGGAGTTAGGGCAGTCACAGAAACATTTACTTTAGCGCTATTAGTTTGTTTCTTTTTATGTTTAGCAAAGAAGTTTATGATTTACAGGCATTGTGAATACACTAATATGGCTAACACTTCTAGCATGGCTAGCTTGTAGCATCTTAAGTTCTAGAGCTTCTGTGAACAGAGTTAATGTGCTTGATCTGTTTATGACGTAAATTCAAAAATAGACCACTTATTGATAGTGTGCCTCATAATCATAATGTGAAAAATACACATTTTAATCATTGTTCACTTAAATTATTTACCTAGTAGACTGACAAAAGTAATATTTTTATCTCCCCCAATCTCCATCACAACAAACCAAACAATCAGAATCAATGGAATAAAGCCGATAAAGAAAAGCTATATTGTTTTGTCCTGATTGTTATAGGATTGACACCACTGACGGGTGTGAAATGTAAGAATTGTCGAGTACTAAAAACTGTAATATCTCAATAAAAAGGGCAATGTGAGAGGAAACGCCCGCATCACTTTTCTCTCCATCACTTTACTTGATTTATTCCAAAAGTAATAAAAACCCAAAAAATGCTAATCTTGACACAAAAAAGTTCAGATTTGCATTTCATAAAAAGCTGTTCTCAAGCAGCATTTGGGTACTTTGAGAGAGCAGCTATCATCTATGATGACCTATTTCGCTATTTTAACAACAAAGACCAGAACACATGGAAGCAGACTTTTTCTTTGTCATGTTCCACTGTATAAGCAAGATTCATGAAATTAGAAACGGTAATCCTGTATAATCCTCTGACAGAAAGGCGCTACGGTATTTCACTTATTACAGCGTGACCTCAGCTTCAGTAAAAGCTGCTCGGTTCCTCGGTTTTATCTTTAGAGGAACTATAGAATTGGTTGGAGTATAAACCAATTTCAAGTATTTGAACTTCAGTAATCACTCGACATGGTATATTGCTGCAAAGTAGGCCACTAAGGGATTTCAACTATGAACTTGTGATGCTCAATGTGAACTGCTATCTCCATCACAAAGAGGGAAGAGTGTGCAACAAATCGCCAACAAATTGAGGCAATGACACAAAGTCTACTAACCATGTGGCCTTGTGTTTCAACAGCATCATTGTGCCTTAGAGAAAAAAAAAACACATTGACTAAAAAGACAAAAATAGAAATATTTTAGAAAAGTCAATATTTTTTTCAATCCCAGAATTTTATTGATATTAATAGTCAGGTTTTGGAAGACAGTTTTACTTAAAAAATCCTATTTATGAGAGGTTCCTAACAAGGATTTCTTTGAAATTTCTGGATGTATCTGATTCCCCTTTCGAAATGTTGAATATATGTTAAGTTCACTTCAATAACATTTTCTTTCCATGTTATTTTGGGCAACCCCTTGAGAAGGATGAAACTAGCGGACTAATTTGACTGACGCACATTGAACCAAACAAAATGATCAAATGCAATATTTTGGGAACAGCGTTGGCATTGAAAGAACATCAAGCTGACATACACAAAGAACCACTTTGTAGCCGGAAATTGTTGAGAAGAACCCCTGTTTTTGACTCTCAACAGTCCAGTTGGATTGAGACATGAGACTGACTTGGTTTTGCAAAACAATTTAGGCTATACTTTTCAACTCTGTAAAATATCAGCAGAATTTAAGTTTTTACAAGGTTAAAGTGATAAAATAGAAGTCAGTTGACTTTGATTTACTGAGAAAAACTTAAACTCAAAGAAAACTAGTACTTTGTATTTGAAATGGTGCATTAACACAAAATGTATTTAAGTAAGGAGGGTGAAAGTATCTTTAGACAGATACAGTAGTGTCAAAAGAACAATGTCCTCCATTCATGCAATTCCTCAAAAAATGTTCTAATGTCACAAAATTACCTAATTAATTTAATAATAAAAACCCTAAAATCATAGCAAACGAATACTATTTCAACAGTTTAGTAATTTTGTCTTCTTCAGGTTACACAAATTCAGAAATAATATGCCTAATTTAGGACATGAATTTGGATTTAAAGAAGTAGGAAAATTAATATTATTTAAGAATATAAATATTGTGAACCTAAAAGACTGAGATGATGACTTTCCATGCTCGTCAGTCTTATCAAGTGTAGAAAAAATGAATGATAATAAATAGTAAATTGTGCATACTTTGTGCTTTCTATCTTGGTTTAAGGCCCAAAGTGCTTTGCAGTCACAGTTCTATTTATCCATGCACACTCACATTCACACACTGATGGCAGCTCTGCTGGGATTAAAAAAAAAATCGGAATGAATTATCAGTTTTTTAATTTGTTAAAGTAGTCACGTTTAGGTTGTACAGCCACTAAACATGTTAGTGAAATTCTTTTACAACACAAAGATCAAGATTCGTTAAAAAAAAAAAAAAACTCTTAATAAATAAATTCGAAGTTGGTTTGCAGTTCATCTCAAGCCAGCTTGATGGGGTTTAAATCTGGAGATTGTGCTGGCCACTGCAATTTTCTGAGTTTGCCACCTTGCTCCAAAGTGGAAAAGCTTCAACTTGTTATCTCGCTCCTCTTACCCAGTACCAACCTCCAATGTATAAAACCCATGTTTCCTCTTTTGAATCGAACTTCTGATCTCTGAATAATTTTGAAATGCAATTTTTTTCGGAGGGAGAAATCTTGCCTTTCATTCACTAACTTTTTATATCAATATAAACAACTAGTAGGACCTGAGCTGGATCCAAATGTTCACTGTTAAATAGTGTTACTTCAGCCTTTATAATAAAATTCTGTCACGTTTGTCTATTTTCTTGTTTCTGATAGACCAGCTTGGATTATAATGGAGACTTCAACACAAATAATTATGTTGTGTTGACTCTAATATGTAACACTGAAATGCAGCATTGTTGTTTTTTTATTGAGGAAAAGTTTTAGCCAAATATTCAAAGTATTAATTATATTATAGGGTAAGAAAATACAGTCTTTATGTCACTAAATGTTCATTGTGTAATTATTATGATCATCTGACATCCTTTCAAGTCACATAAAAGTTGGGATGCTCTTTCTGGTTAGAATATTCTTTAGAATGTTCAAATGTTTTCTTTATTTTTTTTTTTTTCTAGTAGTCTTCAATGCTTCCCTGTATGGTGTGACCCATGTTTAACTCCACTTTAATGTGTGAATCTTCAAAACTCAAAATTAAAGCATCTTATTTTAGCTGGCTCTGCCCTTCCAGAATGATGAGCGTAAAATACAACTTAATTTAGCAGACTTTTAGGAAAGCCTATAAATTAGCGTGGCAAATTGCACAAATGCATAATTTAAAGCCTCCTCATTACCGGCCGCATAAAGAGATGACACGAGAATTTAAATATAACATAAAGCAAATAAATGAAGTGAGAGTTTTGAATCCTTTTAAGCCAGATGGACCAGAAGTAAAATTTAATTAAAATGAACCAGCAGTAGGAAAGTTGCTACAACACAATGTTCACACATCTGCAGTAAGCACAGGACAGGTATAAATAGGTGTGTGAATCAGCCTGT
>NC_050527.1:13847042-13882932 GCF_002922805.2 Oryzias melastigma
CACGGGGAAGAAGTAAAATTTAATTAAAATGAACCAGCAGTAGGAAAGTTGCTACAGCACAATGGACACACATCTGCAGTAAGCACAGGACAGGTATAAATAGGGGTGTGAATCAGCCTGTCTTAAGCTGCCCCTTTGTGAGACATCTGTTTTTCCAAGTACTGCTGAATGAGTACAGCTTTCATGCAATAAAGAACTAATGTACTGCAGTGTTTTGATAAGCCTGGCTGTAGAATACATGTGACAGTGCCAAGGAGGAAACACTGGCTACTCTTTTATTATTATTCTTGCCTACAAACAAACCAAATATAAAAATAACTGGACTGCTCCTGAAAGCAGGACAGACATCACTGTCAGCTTAGCTTTTGTAGCCAAGTTTCTCTTTCTCTTATTATTTTACTAAGTCAGTTCTAATGATATTTATTGTTAAATTTACCAGTTAATCTAATGCCACATAAAATATATTTTATTTTCAACAGATAAATAGGAATAATAACAATTATTGCATGTTCACTCACGTTCAAGTGGCCACTTCCAATAAAAACTTCGCTGAATGTAAGCACAGGTTAGAGTGCGTAAACATGTGTAAATGCACATTAACACACGATTTTGGCTTCCATGTTCAAAAGTTTTGTGTTCACGTATAGCCACACAAGTTTCCATAATTGTTTTTGAGCTCTGTGCACAAAATGTGCAGCCATTAAACACACGTTGCAAGTTTAACCAGGTCAACAATTAATTTGAAAATAGATCTTGGCGGAGAAAATAGTTGTAGTTTGTGACCAACTATGGTTATTTTACACTAAGTCTTTCATACATCGGATCAGAGCTGTGAAAGAGAAAACCTGGAGGAAGATATACTAGATTTGCACAGCTTCAACATTTCAGTAGAAGAAGCCCTTACCTGCTTGTTTAGTGTGAATACTGAGCTAAATGCACATTTAAGAACTCGCATTTAGGACATTCTTAAACATACATAGTGCTTGAACAAATAGTTTTCAATATGAAAAACAAAAAAGTGCAATTTAATTAAATACAAACGTTACAAGAAATTTTAAAGTGCTTTCCTAAAATATTATTTGACTGCCAATCAATTGTGTCTGTACATTATTACCCTTTTTTGTGATTAAAATGTGTTTTTACTTAAAAGTATTTTAGGTGGACAAGCAAAATAATAAAAAAATTAAAAGTTTGAACTTTCTAGATGAGTGTCCGTGTCATTAGATTGTATTATGTATGTTTTAAATTTCACAACTAAAAGTCAAATCAATGTTTCTTCTGGATAATTCATACATCAAAAATAATCCCCATTATAAAAAACAAATAAAGTTTATGTGATAAATTGGCAACACCTTATTAAAATGGTTTTCTTATAATAATGTAAAAGACAAATTATCTTTGACTGAAAAAAGAGATATAAATCTATGGTAAAAAAAAAAAAGTATGTTTAAAAGTTGAAGGAGTTAACACAGCTTTCGCTAAACTAATTTACTCGAAAAAACAGATCCCTCTATTTAATGAAGGATGATTTAAAGAGGAGTCGTGCCGAAACCTACAGGGCCAAATGAATGAGCTGCAACCAAAGGCTAGCTGTCAATTTCACTTACACTTGATGACAGGTCTGGCAACACAAATGGGAACTACACAATATAAAACAGGCAGTCTTCAGGTGGTACAGAATAATGTCTGAAAGCTTCTCACAGGCTGAATTTTAAGAGTCAGTTGTTCAGAATCATGACTAAATAGGTCATTTAATGTCTTCCTTTAGTGTCTATAAGTGTTTTTACTTCCAAAACTTGGTTTGAAATATTGACTTTTTTGCATTGTGTTTTCAGCAATTGCTTTATGACATTCAAACAGCAGAAGGAAAAGATGCTGTTACTCTTAATGACGACTATGACAGCAGTACAATATGTACATGTGAAAGGATTTCTTATCAACACATTTAATGCCAAGCAATCTGTAGTGGTTTCTGTCTGTTGTTAAGGGCTTTATCTGCTGCTTCAGGGTCAAAGTCTGGTGCTAGAAATGTGAAGTGTGTGTAGAGAACATGAGTCAGTTTTAGTCTGACTGAACTTGCAGGAGTCATTCAAATTCAAGCTCTTAGATTTAATCTGAACGTTAGGAATACAGAGTTACTACAATTCTGGAATGAATACATTTAGTATTTTCCACACTATGAATAAATAAGTTTATTTTCAAACTTGCAACATGTTTAAGGTGCACAAAATTACAAGGTGCATTAAGCACAAGAAACAACTGCGTCAGTCAGACTTTATTTACTAGGTTCACAGTAATGCTAAAATGTGTTTGTAGCATGCTACACGTTAGCTGTGTTAGCATTTTGACAACTACCTATCATTTCTAACCTTGTTTGCAAATATGACTGATACCGCTACAACAAACATTACTGACTATGCTAACTCATAACCTTGTTAGTAACATAAAAAAACAGTATGTAACCACTCCATGTTAGCCACATTAGTGTATTTAAAATAATTCACAACCTTTTTTGAAGCTCATTAAAAACAGACTGATACAACTAAAACAAATATTGCTGTGACTATGCTAACTCCCAACCTTGTTAGTAACACGCAAAATAAAACACAGTCTGACACTAGGCTACATTAGCGTAATCATGATAATACCCAAACTTGTTTGCAAAAAAAAAACAAAAAAAAACTTTCTGACACACGTCAGCCACTAGGGGTGTGAATTGGCAAGAGTCTGGCGATGCGATACGTATCCCAATACATGCTTCACGATGCAGTATGTATCACGATATTTCCCAAGACTGTACCAGAACAATTTTCACTTCATTTTTATAGTATCACTTGAATTGAATCTACCTGAATTCTAATGTCTCTCAGTGTAAAAAATGGTAAAATTACGTTTATTTAATGATCACAGCATTAAGCACAGCTACTGTATCTCATATACAAGTTGCTTTACCCAGAAATTCATGCGGATTTTCTTTTGGTAAATTACGAAATATTTGTTTTTTTAATGGAACAGCTGGGTGGCTCAGTGGGCTAGGTGAAGGGCTGACACGCAGGAGCCCTGGGTTCGATTCCCAGGGTCATCCACTGATCTCCACCCAGATTGGGTCCTTAGGCAAGACCCTTCACGCTGCTGCCTAACTGGGTCCCTGTGCCCCTCAAGTACAGGGTTGTGTCAGGAAGGGCATCCGGCGTAAAAACTGCCAAATCACTGATGCGAAATACTGGGTGCTGTTACACTGTGGCGACCCCGAAAGGGATAAGCTGAAAGTGGACTACTACTACTACTACTACTACATTATTGTCTGATAAATATGTTTCAATTTAAGTAAAAATACAATGAATGTGCCTTAACTGATACTTTTCTAAAAGTATGATTGCAAGATTGCTAAATCTAGCATTTAAACTGTTCATAGACCTGAATGGGGGCTTCAAAAATGAAAGAAAAACAAACCCATTCTTTCCAGAAGCATTTCAGTGTGATGACAGGATGAATGTTGCTAAGATGCTTTATTTACAGGACAGTCAGCACTGCAGCTCAAGTTTTCTCAAAAGCAAAAGCAAATGTGTATTTCACTGCTAACCCATACAACATTGCCCTGAGTGCTGTACACATCACTCTGATCCATCAGGTCTCTGAACTAGAATCTATAGCTATGAAGTTCAGCAGAACTTTTGCTGGCTTCGCCGACAACATTTTAATGGAGGCTACATGAATGACCTGCTGCATCGCTCCGCTGCTTCACTTGTTCTTATCTGAGCCTCTACAAAGCATTGCAATCCACGTCTTAATATGATACTGGCAGCAACGTGGCACAGAGTTTTGGTTTAGTACCCATTCCAAGTCAAAACTAAGTAGTACATGTCTCATAACAACTAAAACCGCGAGGCTGACTGAACAGTTGACAGAGCTCGTTGTTTTGACCACGGTGTAGAGCTGCTCAAAGAGGCTCAGTGCGCTCTGCTGCCAACTAGCGGTCGGAGGTTGAAGTGAAAAACAAAAGCAAGACGGTGAAAGACACTCATAAATAATTAAATAAATATCGTCATGTCAACATTTTAAATAGATACAAGTATCGTCAAACGGAATATTGCAATATTTTACCGAATCGATTTTTTCCTACAGCCACGTAGCCATGTATTTTTTCAATAATACCCAACTAAACATTTTGATAAAAAGGCTTCTAAACGTGCAAAAAACAGTAAACTAGATGATTATCTGTGTGCCATTTTACCAGTCTGAACCTAATAAAAAAAACACTTTACCAGTAACAAAGTCCATGTGTCAAGTGATAGGTATATTTTATAATGCCAATGTTTTAGATGAATGACATATTTGTAAACCAGAAAACAAATATTGAGCGTTAAATTGTGATTTATTTCACCAATCTTTTCAAAAAGTTACCAACAAAACTGGGGGCAACAGAGAATAACAGCAGGTGTCGAAATGACAACTATCTTTCTTACCTGATCCCAGGGACAGATGATTCCTCCAGAAAACATAAAAAGATAACCCATGGCAACCAAGCAGCCCCAGATGACCAGGGAGAAAACACGTAAAAGCTTCTTGAAGATGGACTCAATGCAGACAAGGACAAACACTGCCAGGAATATCGCCAGTGCTGTGGGTACAGTGATTACAAAGGCCACGTGGTCTGCAACATTCTGTAGAAACAACAAATGAAGAAAGGAGGACATTAGCAGACAACAGCTTAAAGGAATATTTAAATGGTCTTACGTATATTCATTTGACTATTCAGACTAAATTTAAGCCTGGATTAAAAAAAACCCCACTGTAATTGGTTCAGATGTTTTAAATATAAAACTGTCAAGGCACAGTGGAAAAATATATACTATTGAGCCATTTTATGGGGTGAAGAAGACACAAAAATAATGGTCTCAGCTTTATTCTCTGGCAAGCTGATGTCACATCCATAATGGATTTGCCAGCGCCTGTCTGAAACTCGCTTAGATTCAGAAGATCAGATACAATTTTCAAGAGATTTATCAAAGGAGACAGAAAAGAATAGAACAAGTGAGATGAGATGTTTGTTGAATAAGCTCTTTTCATTTAATCAGTTTTGTGTCACTGTTCCAATAGAAAACGGATAAAAGGCAAGACACATTTCACTCTGTAGGCTTGGAAGTAAAAAAGGGATCTCTGCCTGTGAGACTAACGTATCAAAGATTATTATTTTTTTCACTTTGTTCAATTTTAGCTTTGACTTCAATTTTAAAAATCAAAACCTTTATCTATATATTTGGGAACTTTTATGTATATATAGATATACACACATACATACATATGTATATATATAATTCTTCACAAAAATTTAAGACGTTTGTATACATTTTTTGTGTCCAAAAGAGGAACTACAGTGCTGAGGTGTATTTTCACAGAGCGGAGCTCCCTCTCTCCCATACCCCTGCATGGAGAAATGGCATCAGCTGACTCAAAAGCAGCTGAAAACAATTTTGATATGCTCAAGAAGATCATTGCGGAGGATAATTATCAAATGGAGCAGGTGTTTTTTATTTGATGAAGGAAGAAGTGCAAACGCGCTCCTGGTTTGAAGGCACAGACTGACGCTCCTTATCTGTGTCATAAAGTACGTTGTTGCTGTGGTTCAGTCTTTTGTTCTGAATAATACAAAAAACCCTCTATTTAGCAACACTCCAATATTATTTAATACATTTTTCATAAAGCATGATCAGAAGTGTTTCTAATCAGTGTGTAGCGGTAACAGACATTCTGAATGAATGAATAAAATGGTTTATTTCAAGCAATCAGGTCGCAATACATACATAGCATATCACTTAATTAATCACAAGTAGATCACTTGAAAGGGAGTGGAAGGAAGCGAACTTGTATAATCCCACCCTGACTCGACATACCATTTTCTCTACATAAATTATCAATATCTGGTTCAGGACTTAATATCAAATATTAATAAAATCAGACTATTAAGGATCATTCATACCCAGAACCGGAAATCTTTCGGCCACTAGTGGATATATTCGCGGGTGTATCCGGTCCCTAACCCCCGCGAATAAGGGGGGGGGGGAATCATGTATGTATATATATATATACTGTATATATATATATATATATATATATATGGATTTGGTTATTTTAGACAGTAAAAGACTAAAAAGTTGAGATTTAAATAAAATAGCCTAGAATAAAGCTACCAATCCTGCCCTTTGCAAATAAAAACTATGTTTGCATTAAACCAGGATTTGACCACCTTGCTCCCTTCATTCCTACAGCTGCCCCCACCCCCAACAAGTCCACATCTTTTTCTCATGCACAGTCAATGCACTGGGACATGTGAGGATGTATGTGTCTGCAGAATGCCACACAGGGTTGTCTTGCCCAGAGCAGAGCTTCAAAACAGCCTAGGATTTAGGTCAGCTAACCAGTAGGATGGAGGGATGGATGAACACAAATAAAATCCACAAAAAGAAGTGTAGGAGGGAAGGGCAGCATTTCATGAAAAAATAAAGAGTTTGCATTTCACTGTGGCAACATTTTATTTCTATTTCTCAGTAGGTTGTGTAGCATTTATTTCTATGAAGCTGTCTTTTAACTTTTGAAAAAAATCTCAGTCTTCTAGATAAAGTCTGGAGGAAAGAGTCTGGTTGATAATAAAATCTCAGATTCAGAAGGACTCCTGCGAGTTTTGCCTTAGCCACTGACACTGCACCAGCTTTTTTAGCCTTTCAAGAATCCTCTAGGGATTGTGGGGCATCCAGTCCATATGTGTCCACATGAACTTGGAAAAGGATGCAACCCCTAGGATATTTTGCATGTGTGGACTCTGCAGGGCTTTGGCTTTTTCCAGCGACTTTGCTCGCAACCTCTATGGAAAGAATCTTGCATCACAGCCAAGTGGACAAGGGGTGCCCCTATAGGAGTTTTGTGGACAATTGGGTTCTTTTGGTTTTATCTTCCGATAACCGTCAGCTTTCTCTGGAACTCAGTGTTTTCAGCAGCTGTGAGAATCAGCACTGCGGAGTCTCAGGCTGTGGTTTTTGGAATGAGTTATTTCCCTGGGGGAGGCAGTTTTTTTAAGTTCTGTTTTTTTTAAACTTGGAATTGGTTGATAAAGTTGCAGTAAGTTGAGCATAGAAGGAGTTGACAATTTGCATGAATTACATAAATATACTGGTGTAACAATTTCTGGATTGATTAAATGGCAAAAAATAAACTGGGTCGGACACTCAAATCTCACATGCCCACCTTAACAACATTCCAAAGCTGGATGCTAAATTGGGACCAAGTAAAATGAGCTTTTGGTTCCTTTCATTCTACTATTTGTCCATCTACTTGCCAATCAAAGTTTATTTTTTAGAATATGACAGTGTAGAGAAATTTTCTCCCCTTTAAAACCGGCCTCCGGTGGTAATTTGAGGAGCAACACTTCGAGTTTTTGATCTAAATCCAGGAATTTTCAATTGGGGGCTTGATGCCGCCAAGGCAGCTTCCTGGTGAGTGAGATGTTACAAGCACATCACTTGGAAAGACTCTCAGCTGGCATCGGAAAAGCCTGGCATTCTCCCAAAAAAGCTGGAAGAGGTATAGGGGGCAGGAAGGTCAGGGCATCCTTGCTTAAAGTGCATGTCCTAAACCTGGATTAACAGAAGATGTTTATTTGACGCATTTATACATTTGAATTTAAAAAAATAGGGGAAAAAAGTTATAATAAATTACTTGAGGTTTAAAAAGATAAAGTGAAACATTAATGGAATACTGAGCTTTTGAGAAAAACCTATTTAATTGTAGAAAAAAAAATAGTTTTTTTACACATTAAAGGAATTGATGTAAAACTTAAGTCTCCAAAACTCCTTCCTGTTAAGTATAATGAAATCACTGAAATGATGAGTGAATTAAAGAGAAGGTCTAACAATTCAGTTCTAATAATTGGCCTCATAAGTCTCTTTGGAATGGATTAGCAATTTAAATGTAACATTGATTTAATAATAAGAAAGAGATGTGCAATAAATTGAATCTTTTTTAGCTCTATTTACTTTTGTTAGGTCTGAGTCCAGGACCTGGTTTATCTTTTTTTTTATATTTTTTTAAGAGCTGTTGCTGTAGCAATCATAAAGGTGTTCTTTTCCAAAATGCTCACAGGGGCCCTTGTTTTTTGGTAATAACAATAAATTACAGGCACTGTTTTTTGGGTTTCTTTTTTTACCTCTTTCTTCTTCTCCCCTGCTCCCTGCTGCACCTTGGGCTGGTCTGACAAAGAGCTGCACTGTCTGCTCTGCAGCCAGTATCAATTAATTGTGGTGTAACATGATGATCTTCTAAATTTAGCTGATAAGTGAAGGGGTATGAGGTATCCACAGTCTACTCTGTCACATTCAGAGGTTAAAGTCGGAAATAAATCATTCCTTTGAATAAAAGGAAAAATCGAAAATTTTAAAAGGATTGAACTGTTACATTCTGTTTAGGCAAATTACACTAAAAAGTCAGTAGGTAGGTTTATTAGAAGAACAAATAATACAAAATAAATATGTAAAATTAACAATGCTTCGTCCTAAGTCACTTTTTATGCCACTGCTAATTTTGGTCCTCAAACCAAATAAATAACTTAGCCATCATATTTGCATACAAACATTTTTTTAGTCTCTAATTCACTTTAAATTAGTACGTTTTCTTTTCTGTTAGCCAAAATTCAGAGTTTGTTGAGTGTAATCCTGCTTTACTTGTGATTTTAAATGTTTGTCCTTTATGTCTTAGCTTATATTTAGATTTATCTAGATTTATCCAATTGCAACGGTTGCTTTATCCAAAACAAGCATTGTAGACAGATATTTTTCTACTAAGAGCGAGATTACAAAGTTTATCAGGAAATGTGAGTTATATAGTACACTAATTGTTTATTTAGGCAACCAAATGGATTATATGTGAATTAAAAACATTAAAAAAAAGGTTTTTTTTGGTTGAATTTACTTTTGGTATTAAGAATTATATTTTCTAAAGTCCCACTCCCACTATTGTGGATTTATAAGGATTTTAAAACAAAAACCCGTCAGGACAGTGACAGAGCAAAACAGATCCGCCCTGTTGTTCAGTCAACCAGCAGCAGAAGCGAAAACTAAGCCACTTATCCCTCACTGCTACTTTTATTTCAGTGTTTCCTTCATACGAGTGCAACTCCACACTTTGTAAGTCTACATATGGATGCATATTATCCGGCAAATGTGCCCATAGATGTTTAAAGTTGCTTTTTTAGAATTTACTCCTGTTTTTGATTGCAGAATGTGTGTGCAACTACTTATTTCATGAAGTTAATGACCACAAAAAGGTAAAATACTGCAAATTTTGATATAGTTCAAATTCCAAAATTAAAAACACAATATTTAGCAACAAAGGAGGACAGAATATAACATTTTTGTTCATTTCTAAATGTTTAATTTGTAAGATTAGATGTGTGTGTGAGTGTGTGTTTCTGCATGTTGTGAATGAGCAGCTTACCAGCCCTGAAGCAAAGAACACAGTCAGCAGAGCCAGGCAGGCTCCCATCACAATGAGGAGCAGAAACACAATGAGAGGATGCTGCTGGCTCATACAGTAGTAGGATTCATAGAGCCAGTCCGGGGACCTGCTCCTTCTCTCTCTACCACCTCCTCCTTTATCCACTTCACCAGTCTCTCCTGTCCGGTCAAGGAGGTAACGCTTCCTCCTTATTGCCTCTTGCCACATGGACCTTGGAACAGTGAGTAAAGAAAAGGAGGGAGGGAAACCAGAAGAGGAAGAGGAGGGGATCCCTGCTGAGGTATTAACAGTTTCCATCACAGAAGAGGAGCAGTTGTTGCTCTGTGCTGTTCCTCTGTTGTTGTTGCTCCTGCTGGAGACTGTGGGCTGATGAGAGCTCCTCATCTCCAGGTTGTTCTTGGGGTCCTCCTCTCTTAAGTCCTTTAGGCGGAAACAACTGAAGTCTGAGTCAGAGGCAATGTGCGCTGACCGGAGAGGTGGCAGGAACGCACCAAGGGTGGAGCGCAGCATCCTCCTCTTTCTCCCCCTGCCAACATGTTGGGGTGGAAAATGAAGGGAAGCACAGACACTGAGTGCTCTTTAGACTGAGAGAGAGAAAAAATGGGAGGGAAGTAAAGGGAAAGGGGAGGGGGAGAGAGGGCCAAGGGGGAGGGGAGGGAGGAGAAGAAGAAGAAGGAGGTGCAGCAGGGAGGAATCAGTCTGTAAAAAAATAAGAAAAACAGGGTAACATTTAAAATATTTACATTCTAAAAAAAGGGTGTTGCTAAGATGCACTAATAATACACATCAAATGGCTCAGATGGTACACATCCAAAATTTTGCAGCTCAGTCCCAAATGTAATGTCTGTTTGCAGATTTCAACCTCATGTCTCTGCTCACTCAGGAAAAGGAAAATCACTTACATGCATATTATTGCCCTTCTTTGTGCATTATGAGTATTAAAGAACTAAATGTATGTGTTTCAAGAATCAAAATGAGGCACTTTGATCAAATTGCCTGGTTCCTCGTGGAGATGCAGCATATGAATACAAAAGCTTGAAATATGAATTTATAGGAGTTTCTTTATCCAAATTATTGTGAATGAGGAGCAAACAAAAAATTCCATTGGAACAGATTGTAGTTATGATGTAGAAGCTACTGTGGCAAAACACAAGCTCCCTGCTCCGTTCCATTCTAGCCTGGTTTCCACTGAGCGGTACGGTACGGACCGGTATTTTGACTGTTTCTATTGTAAAATGGACCCATTAAACAGTACCAGTCTGTATCTGTTGGGGGCTCCAATAGGTTGGAGATCTATTAAGAAGTAGAACAGAACAGTTTGGACGGAGCTGCTGTAGCCACCTGTTGATTGACAAAAAAAGAGATAATAGAAAGCGCCAATATAGCACTCATTTAAGCTAACGTTTCCAATGTTCGTAAGCATTCGGTTTCCTGTGCACTCTTTTGGTTGCAAATCTACATTGTCTGGTCTGTAGTGGAACACCAAACATTCCTTTCCATCCTTGGCGACAGTGTGGTACAAGTTGAGCTAGCAGCATGTGAGCGGTCTACACAACGCGTGTGCCGTGAAAACCAATTGCTCAGTGGAAGTGAAGCCTAACTGAGTGGAAACGCTTGCCAGAACTAGATATAATGCATTACCTGCAATATGCAAGTGTGAATGCTGTAAGCTGAACATGGCTGCTAAAGATGCCAGAGCAGTTAGCTGAAAATGCTAAAGCTGAAAGCTTGCTAAAATGTTAGCTAGATTTCAAATTAGCTAAAAACTGGAAACATGTCTAATTTAGTCAAAAACAGCTATCATAATGCTAAAATGTTAGCTAAACTCCAAATTAGCCAAAAAACTGAAAACATCTCTAATTTAGTCAATTAAATATATTTTATGAAAAATGTGTAATTCATCTTCATTTTTTTTCTAGTACCATTCATTCTATTTTTTTAAATTGCATTTTTATATACTATTATTATATACTTTTTGCAACATATTAACATATGAAGTATTTTATGTTTAATAATTGGCTCCTTGAAGCTGAAAGCTTACTAAAATCTTAGCTAAATCTCATATTAGCCA
Source organism: Oryzias melastigma (assembly GCF_002922805.2). Lineage (NCBI taxonomy): Eukaryota > Metazoa > Chordata > Actinopteri > Beloniformes > Adrianichthyidae > Oryzias > Oryzias melastigma. Next base: position 13,858,621 of record NC_050527.1, read on the forward strand.
AAAACTGAAAACATGTCTAAATTAGCCAAAAACAGTTAGCATAATGTTAAAATGTTAGCTAAACTCCAATTGTGCCAATAACAGGAAACATTTCTAAATTAGCCAAAAACAGCTAGCGTTTTGCTAAAATAAGCACTAAATGCCAAATTACCCTAAAAACTCAGTAGTTGCTGAACATTTTATGGTTTGAATGGTGTCTCTATCTGAAAGGATATGCGGAAGTTCACAAGTTTTTGAAGGATATAAGCAATTTCTCATTCATTTCCTATGGGGCATATTTTGCTCAATATTACAAGAACTATAAAGGTTATGAATACCAAAATTAGAAGCAGTAATGTCCTGAAGGAGCTGAACGTTTTGCTGAAAGTGTGATTGAGTTTGTACATGCAAAAAATGTACGGAAAGGAGCAGGAGAATCTCTATAGTGTGAATGCTTACTGAACATTCACACAATTAACTGGACTGTACCGTTATGGTACCGTACCTGACCACTGAGTGGAAACAAGGCTTCTGATGCATCTGCTTGTAGACGACTAGATCCATGTACGTCTTTGTTTTCCTTGTCTAAGCTAGCATCTGGCTCATAACTGTATGGATGTATAGCTCCAATAATGCTCACCATTTTTATTGCACAAGTATATACATTTGGGTTGTAAGAGACTACTTTAAGACCATGGCACACAACGGTAGGTACAACTTTTACATTATCCACCTCAGTAATTACGGTCTTTCATGATACATCCGTGATATATGCAATTCCCAAGTGTTATGGCACTCGACATTTGTCGATGTGTGCAGATGCCGTCGGTCGACTAGTCTTTACGTGAATTTGTTTTTGATCTTTTAAGAATTTTTTAGTTGGTCTAGAATCACGCAGTTTATGCAAATTGTACTGAGTTTATACACATTTATTACGTAAATTCCATGCAATCGTGAGTGATTTTTACGAGATGCATACGCAAATCTGTGGCTTTCCACGACCGGTCCACATATGTCTACAGTCTTTTCACGCATGTACGCCCGATGTATGACATTAATATCATGTATATAGTGCACATATCACATTAAAGTTATAAAATTGACACACAAGTCAATAATGAAATCCATATAAACAGTGCAAGGATGATGCATTGTTCACGTATTGTGTGAACGGTGTTTAAATCGTCCGATCTTTCACTCCTCGAGCAGTCTCTACCAGTGGGGGTCTCCCCTCTGCTCTGCAGAAACTATGTCCTTGTAAACAGCACAGTAACAATAAATAAAAGACCACTAGGAATGCTTTTAAAATTTATTAAAAGATGATCGGAGTGGGACATCAGTAGATAGCACAACTGTTTGGTAAGTTATACGTTGTTGCAGAATTTTTTTTACACCATCCTTGGTGTTAAGTAATGTGCACCCCCTTCCATTTTCATCTATTTGAATATGTATTTTGTGGAGCTGTGTGCTGCATTTTGAGTCCTGCACCACTCCCTTTCTGCAAACCGCTAACACACACACACTGTATGCACCTCTATACAGTCTTTCACCCCTCTCTTCCTCTTCTTTCCTTCTCCCTCCTGCCTTGCTCTGGTGAGCTCATTCCATCTGGACCTGCTTTAACCATTTTGCCGCCTTTTTTTCTGCTTCATCGTTGTATGAACAGTTAAGTTGAGCTACGCTACAAGGCCACTTTCTTAGATAAGAGTCCCCTTGTACGTCACAGGCAGGAGGGGGGATCTGATTATTGATTAAAGCAAGTAAAGCTTTGCTTTGGCAGGTGGGGATGCGACTTCTTTTAGCTTGACAGAACAGGATTTTTGCCAGTTGGCATATCAAGTAAAAAAACAGTTGACAGTTCAGCTGGAGGCAAATTTGCTGACTAATGACTTGGACAATTGGACAGATCAATGATCTATGTATAAGCTTTTTCCCCAGAGTTGTTCTTTGCAGCTTCATTATGCATGTTGCCCAGTTTCATAAATTCTAGGTAAAGAAAAACTGCAGAAAGAGTTTCAAAGTTGTTTAGCTCAAAATAATTATCCTACAGCTTGACTGCTGCTTTGACCCGTGTCTACAAACCATTTTTTTTCTGCACCATGCACAGCACCATTTAAACTCTGCTTATCTGTTTTCACTGAATACCGCAGGTGGACAAAAACTGAAGCTTTGAATTCCAAAACATCACATTTCCACAGACTGCTTAGTTCAAACAGAAACCCCCAGATTAGTTCATTCAGTATCTAACCGTAAGAATGAACTATAAGGCTTAAAAATGTTCCTGTGAGGCTTACTACAGGGTCTTATTAGATCGCTGTTTGAATAAAAACAAGCTAAAGATCCTTTACCTCAGCTTCTGCCATGTTGCACCATTTTACTTGCACTGCAGCCAGGAAAGAAAGCACTGGCTACGGAGAAGGACATACTAATCTTGGTCATTATGTTTGTATGTGGGTTTGCTTGCAACAATTGTTTGTAACTATCAGTACAGAAACAGCCATTCCCTAAAGACTCACTTCGATTAAAATTGTGCTTTTGGTGTTTTTAACAGGATCTTATAGCATTTTTCTGTTGATGGAGGACGTATATTTTGAAAATTAGGCTTTTTTAAATTAAGTTGAATTTTTTTTAGTTTTTGGGAAAGATGAAAAAAAATGCTGTTTACAGAAGGTGATGGGTCATAGTTTCTGCAGAGCGGCAGGAGTTCATCAGAAATTTGCCTCTGAGTTGTTGGCGGGATCATCGGTGCCGAGTAAGCCTGTCCCTATTTACCATCATTACTTTGTTTATCACGAGAAACCCTAGCCTAACCTAACATAACTGGCGCAACAAAAATGGTGAGAAATACTTGAGCTATCCAGCTGTACCGTTTTAAGTCAGATGCCAGCTCGGACGAAAACAAAGATGGATTGTCTGAATAGAGAGAAGCAAGGAGCTTACGGCTTGCCATAGTAGCTTCTTCGTCACACCTACAAGTTTTTTCAAACTATTTTTTTTTTTTTTTATCTACTCCTGATTCACAATGACTTAAATACAGAAATACTCAGAAATGGAATTTTTAAGCTCAACTGTCATTCTCTAAAATAGGAAAAATGCCACAAGAACATGTAAAAAAAATCCAATTGTCATCAGTGCAAGACTTTAAAAACTCAAGAATTGCCCGAGCACAGAGCTTGGAGTTTGACTAACATTTTAGCATTATGCTAACTGTTTTTGGCTAATTTAGAAATGCTTCCAATTTTTCTCTAACTTGGAGTTTAGCTAACATTTTAGTATTATGTTAGCTGGTTTTGGCTAATTTAGACATGTTTCCAGTTTTATGGCTGTTTTGACGTTCAGCAAATATTTTATTAAGCTTTCAGCTTGAAGGAGCCAAGTATTAAACATGAATTACTTAATATCTTAATATGTTACAAATAGTATAAAATAATAGTATATAATAATACATTTTTAAAATGGAATGAATAGTATTAAAAAAATGAAGATGAATTACACAATATTCCTAATATATAAATAAATATATCATCAAGTTGAAAATTACATGATAAAGATACAAATAAATACTTGGATGATGGCAGCTGCACTCAAAGGGGAATATTTGTCTATAGTTTGTGAGTAATTGAGAATCATTTTTATCCAATATTATTATATTTCATTGTACTTTTTTCTCCGGTAGTCTATCTGATTTACTATATTCTATTCTCCTTTACTGCACTGTGTAAAATTGCATGGACAGATAAGGCAAGTCTGTTGTGCTGATCCTCTCTGCTGCCTCCATAAACCTCTGGAGAGCTGTTTTCTCTGCCTGGCTGGTGTCACCATACCAGACTGTGATGAGACATGATGTCATTGGCAAGATAGTTCTCTGAAAGCACAGTGTTGGCTTCTTACAGGAGAAGAAGGCTAATTCACACAGAACAAGAAACTTCTGGGGTTTAGACACCATGTCAGCAGTGTTTTTGTAAACCAAGAGAAAAGTACTTGTTAGTTTTCTCTACTTTAATAATGAGAGGTTACAGTTAAGCAGTTATATTCTTCAAACCAATTACAAACCCCCTGTTTTGTTCACATTTTTCTTTATTGGGCAAGATTGGACCCAGACTTCCTGATGTGATCCAGAATGGCTATAAGTAATATGATGTAAGCAATGAGTATGTAAACAGTTTTTTATTGTGGCTAATTCCAAATAATCTTAGTTTAATTCTTGTTTTCATCAAGTCAAATTTAAAGGACAGAATCAAAATCATTTTCTCCAACAAAGCAGGAAAAGACCTCTTCGTTATTAGACGTACCTCTGAGCAATGAGCAGATAAATCTTATGTGTTTGTTCTTCTTTCTTGCACTAGAATTGTGTTAACAGAACTGAAGCAAAGTTAACAACTTAGCATCATTTGTGTAATTGTAGAGTTAGAGGGTAAAAGAAAAAACGGTGAAGTCACGTTAAGTAACTCCAAAGCTTTAAGCCTAACTTTAAAACTAATAATAATAAAAAAATACAATTTTCTCAGCATCCAGTCAGACTGTATACAACCAGAGGAACAGTTTATCTGAGGATTTCAGATGAAAATACCAATAATGTAAGGCAGAGATATAGTCACACCGATTTTTATTAAAAAGGGGGCCAGCACAAGCTTTTATGTTTAGTTTTACTTTGTTTTGTTTTGATTTGGAAGCTCTTGTACTTTTCGATTTATAATTGTTGGTATTCTTGCTGAGTTCTGTACACATACTCTTAATCTGTGCAAGCATAAAAGCAATGGCTTTGAGTCATATATTTATTTTTTGCTCATTTACAGTTTCTACCTTTTTCAGGTGTGTTATCTAGCTTGACTTGGATGTTTTTCTTGCAATAACCCATTATTATCTGTGCTGAGAAATGTTCTATTTAACTCTAGAGATTCAGACTGGAGAGAAAATTCAATTCAGTGCTTGCTCCCTTCTTTACTAAAGTTATTTTTTTTTCTAATCTGTAAATGCAAATACGTATTTATCCGTTCAAAGCTTATTTATATTTTCTAAAATGCAACATTTGTGTGGCATGTTTCAGAGTATCTGCAGAGTGGAGTCCCACAACTTACAACATGTCTGTATTTGTTTCATTTCTAAACACAAGCATCTCCTCACCTTCAGGAGAGGGCAAAAGACAGTTAATGAATTTATTCACATTGTTATGCAGACGTCCTCGACACTTTTGTCTCCGGAGCACATGCTCCTGAAAGCTTCCTAAGTGCGTATAATAGCAAATATTCTGGGAACCTTCACTAAAGACACACCGAATGTTACAGATAATAGTAGATATAAGTCTTTTTAAGCAAATGAGCAAAGCCACTGCAGAAATTTGCAGACAAAAATATCAGGACTATCTGGGCATCTTGTTCCACCTGATTATAAAGTCCTACTCTGATCGTTGAGCTATTTTCAAAGAGTTCCCAGTGGTCTTTTATTATTATGATGCTATAGTTAACCAAAATAAAACAAATATATATGTTGTTCTATAGGACATAGTTTCTGCAGATCGGCAGTAGTTCATAAGAAATTCACCTCTGAGTTGTGGGTAAAGTTGTTGGGGTGGAGTAAGCCTTCCCTAATTTCCCATCATCCTTTTGTTTACACTCTCTCTAGCTTACGGCCCTTCACACCCCCAACCTAGCATTACCATTGCAGTGAAAATTTCGAGCAACATGAGCTATCCAGAAGTACAGTTTTGAGCCAGATACCAACTCAGATGAGGAAAACGAAGATGTACATGAATTTAGTCTTTTACAAATGGATGCATCAGAATGGAGCAGAGCGGTGAGCTTGTAACCTGCTGATTTTAGCGCCTATGTCACAGCTACAAACTTATTTTAACTGTACTTTTTGTGCTGCTCCTTAATAACAATGATTTGATAAAGAAATACTTAGAAATGAAATTTAATACAAAATACAATTTTCATTGGAGTGGGTCTTTAAAGCATTAAAGCTTGCGTGACATCCATGATGGCTATAAATTAATAAAGTTGACACTTTCCTTATGTTGTCTGTATTTCTAAACAATTCAAAAGGTCAACCTGATTACCTCAATTCACAAATGGATTTGACAAACATTCATAAAAGTACATTTTAAAACACTTTGTTTAAATAATGAACAGAACAATGCATTTCTTCACAATAAAACAGGAACAAGACCAACTTTAAAAAAAGGAAATAGTGTTTCTTGAATGCTATGTCCTCATTAAAATGACATACATGATCCTGGGACCGTCATTTTTTCCTTGACGACATATGATTTTTACATACTGCATTGATAACCTCAAAAAAGGGGCGGAGTTAGATCTTTTTATATAGAGGGGCGGAAGGGAGGCAGAAGACTATGGAAGGGTGTCTTCCAAATTAGAAGAGCAGACTTGATCACAACTACCTTCTTCTAATAGTTTTACCATTTTTTTTAAATTTTGCTTAAAAATATTACTTTTATTATTTTTGCAATGCTTGAAAAACTTGTATTGATTATTTCTTAATCTTTCTTAATAATTATATGAATATTGACGTAAAAATTAGGAGAGGCAAAGCTTTTCGAGAGGGCAGCTGCCACCCCTTTTTCCTCCTTAGCTCCGCCCCAGTTATGGCCACTTATGGAAAAAATCCATGTGGCATTCAAAGACATTTCTGCCAAACTTTAGGAATAGTTAGATTCTCAATAACATGTGCAGCTGCAGCATATACTATTGTATTCACATTAGTTTCTGGTTAATTGCAAACACTAAAGTCCCTATGGAGTCCTTCTTTTTGTTGTTAACACATTGGCTTAAGATCATGCAAAACTATTTTCTTGCAAAGCAGCACACTACATCTGTAAAAATCTGCTGCCAACGCTGGGATTCTTTAACCGCTATAGACTCTAAATGGGTTAGAGCTGCCTAAGGCGCTGTTTCACCATTTGTCAGGCTATTCTGAGACTCTCAAAGACAGATTATATGATGGGACACAATGTGCCTAAACTTTTAGCAAATGACAGCTTGATCCCAATTAAAACAGCTGCAGTTGGAAATAAACCAGGAAAGGGAACTTTATTAGGCACATTTAATCATTTTTTGGCACAACGTCGTGCTGCAGACAGACCTGCTGGATGAACACAGCTGGACATGATTGATGCAGAGCCGTAGCTAGGAAATTCAGGGCCCTAAGAGAAGACTTAAAAAGTGTACATTTTTGATCAGATTTATATTTGTTTGATTGATTTGAGATCCAAATCAGATTTAGAAGGGAAGACAGATGTGGTAACAGGACTCTAAGGTAAGGGGGAAGCAGCCCCCCATTGATCCACCCTGCTCTTACGTCACAATCTGCCTTTTCTGTTGGACTCCTGGCTGATTATGAGGACACTCTCAAGTAAAATGTGTAGAAATGAAAGATTTTCACACTTTTCCTACATTTGGCACAAAAAATAGGCCAAATGTTTTTCCACAGCCGTTCCTAATCTTGTCTGAGCTCTCATGGACGCTAGCTTTAAAAAGAAAAAAAAAAAACATCTCTCCTCATGTTTAGTACCCCTATTGTTTTGATCATGCTTCAATTTGGCAAATTTAAGCTGTGTGTTCATATATACAACGAATTACAAATTATGAAGAGATGACAATAGCATTAAATGTTAAAATGAAATTGACTGAACAAAAAAACTCCTGGAAAATGATGGAAAGGCTTTTTTCATTTGCCGCCCTAAATTTAATAGATGTAAAATCAGACTGCTGTTTACCATGTCATGTCAACGTTAATGGGAGTTGAGGACCCAAACGCCAGGAGACCAGAGAGAGCTTCACCAGTTAAACAGATTTCACCGATGATTTTAAATAGATGATGAGATACTAAAAGAAAAATAAATGGACTTTCATCCGTTGGGCTGACTTTCCTTTTTTCTTTCATTCATTTTCTCACTGTTCTCGGTCCCATTATTTTTCCTTTTTCTCATTTCCTGTTCGGTGGCCTCCTTTGGTCACAGACTGATGGGTGGTACAGGTGCATCCAGCTTGTTCCCTGAAAATGAATCTTACATGCACATGCTCCAGTTGTGCTGCTGTGATTTAGCAGGACCGCCAATTTAAAACAGACCCAGCTAAAGAGAAGCTAAAAGAAAGGGGAGAAAATATTATTTTGTATAGAAAAACTAGGTTTATGTTTAATATTTATTGTTGTAGGACTCTACACTTCTGATGATTCAACATTACAGTTACGAAAAGAGTGGTGACAGTGTGTACCATATTTGATAAGATTTATTTATTTATGTTTTAATTAATATCTAATTATATATGTTGTAATATAATTTCATAATTTGTATTTCTTTATTTTCTTGGAATAATTTAAGTGTTATGCTACTAATTAGTTTATATTATGCTTTAATATTATTTATTTAAATATTTCATATTGTTATCCATTTATATAATTTTATTGTATAATTTAATAATTTTTTTTAGTAAATGTATATTACTGAACAATTTTATAGTATTATTTACTGATATTTTTTTTATTTTGTTTTGATAATTTAAAGTCATACAATTGTATTATTTTATAAAATTGTTTATTTATTATTTGTTTTATATATAATTCTATATTTTTTTAGATAATTTAATAATTGTAATTCATGTATTTTTTGTTTATTTTTACAATTTAATACTGTTATACTATTATATAATGTATAGTATACTTTAACATTATTTGTGTGTTTAGTTGTGTGTTTGATAGTTCTTTGCATGAACCATGGCTGATGTCTATCTGAAACCGTGAAGAAAACTTCTGCTTTATTTTCATGTAAAAATAAACCCTTTTTGGTTTGTTTAATTCTCTCTGCAACTTAAAATGTTATCTGACTGTGCAGCAACAAAATGTTCTTGGTAAGTTCACTTACCAGTATAGTCTCTGACTTAGCTGTGTGATTTGTGAAGCTGGGGACTGAAAGAATAGAGTTAACAAGCCATTTCTTTTTTTTTTTTTTTTCTTTTTTTTTTCAGAAAACAGCAGGTAGATGTGTCTGTAGAAAAATGAGGACCTGCAGGGAGTTGAGAGCTGCAAATACAGGTGACCATGAGCTTCTCAGTACTTTAACAGTCAATTTATACTGAAACAGAAAAACCTTTTTACATTCCAGATATTTGCAGTGTTACTATATGAAAATGCTAATTTTGAATGTCACAAACAAAGAAAGAGATATTTTTTGTTCTCTGAGATATTTTGTCCTATATTCCCCTCTCATTTCCTCAGAGCGATTTCTGATGCAATAGTAGCTAAATGCTTGGAAACTAGAGTGTCAGCAGCAGACTTTGCTGACTCTAAGTTGGGGTTTAGAAAAGATTTCACAGAGGAAAAATGTGACTAAATAGGGGAGCATCTGCCGTTTGTACGTCAACAGGTCCAGCCGAAAATGACCCCTAAGATGGGGTTTTGAAGTCCCACTCCAATCATCTTTTGACCTTAGAATTATGATATTTTTAGCTCAAATAAAAAAAAAATGTGTTCTCGGACATAGTTTCTGTTGAGCGGCAAGAAATTTACTTCTTGTTAAAGGCGGTAATGTTGGCATGGAATAAACCCGCTCATCCATCCCTCACAACCCCAACCTAACATTATCAGTGCAGCAAAAATGCCGATCAACATTGGAGCTATGTTCTCCATGATCAGAAAAATGTTAAAAGCACCAAAAAAACAGCAAATTTTCATCAGAGTAGTTCTTTAAACACATCTCAGAGCCACAAAAGCCTTTAAAGTTATCTTGTCACTTTCCAAATGGCTTCTGAACAGAGCAGAACTGCAATGGCAATGATCTAGCAGGCGGATATAAGTCAGCTCAGTTGTAAAGGGCTCACATCTCTTTGTTCAGACCTCCATTCTTATCAGCAGTCTGTAGCAGGACACTGCCATGACAATCACTGTCAAACAAAAGAAACTATTATTCTGCCAGCCCGAGCTCAGATCGCTGAACTCTAATGCCATTCTGTGAGCTTTTGGGGTCTTTTATGGTTGACTGATGTTCTGTTCAGGCTTTAGACAATTCCAGGGATGAGCAGTACAGTCACAATGTGTATAGCAGAGATCTCCAAGAGAGAGCGCTCCATCCTAAAATTGCAATAAACTGTTATAATATATTTTAACAATGAGTTTTTGAAGAAACCCAACAGGAACAGTAACAGGAAAAGTGGAGAAAGCTGAATTAAACAGCTTTAAGTTCCATATGGTTGACAGCCAAACAGTGCGGCAGAGCACTGACACATGCATACACAATATGACATCTCCTCAAATAGCCCATTGCGCCCTCGCTGTCTAGCATGTGAAGCAGGATGTGTTAATGAACGAAATCGGTAATTAAAGCCTTGTCACCATTTTGGGGCCACAGCTGTGTGGGTTAGGAAGAAACATGTCAGCTGGTCTGAAATATTTAAAACTCGTGGCAGCAAAAAAAACAAAAAAGACCCAAAAACACCTCAATTTTCATGATGGCTCATGTTCAAAGTAATTTAGAGTTTATTCTGCTTCTGTTTAGTTTTATCACCTTAAATAAGGGGTGAGAGAAAAAAAAAACATGTGCATACAAATAAGACTTTGAAAGCCCACCCCCATGGACAAACAAACAATAAAATCTTTGGTTATAAATGGTAAAAATTGCACTGATGTTTGCAGCCAATGGAGACAGAAATGCTAAAGTACTTACCACCACTGTACAAAAAGCTGTAATGAGAGTTATGCATCTTTAGTGAACTGGTGCAAATGAATAAAAATAACTTATGATCTTGAATTTCTTTAAAGCTATAAAAAATTGTGTTTTCTTTTTGGCCTTTTGCTTCAGAGGTCACCACAGCAAATACTCTATCTAACTTATTTCTGCATCTTATACTTGAACACCATTTACATTTATGTCTTTATTCACTGCATCCATAAACCTTCACTTTCATCTTCTTCTAGACCTCTTGCCTGGCAGTTCTTGACTCAACATCCTCCTACCAATATAGTCTCTTCTAACTAGATTATATAATAATACTATTATTAGAAAATATGACAAAATAACATAAACAAAAAGATGGATCACTAAATTATCTGGGATGTTGGTTTTTTACCATGTTATTTTATTTTTTCTGTTAAACAGTAGCATAACTCTTAATCTACATTCATACTGAAAGGCGGATTTCTGTGTTGGGGCATCTGTACAGATGCGATCAGAGGCCCTACACCGCGTCTTGAGCTGCGCATGAAGTTGCCAGAGTACAAATATCTGAACTTTGGCAAAGATCAAGGGTCACTTGACATATCAGCTGTTGGAGTCCAAAACCAACATAGACCAGAATCTGAACACTCTCCTTCTGGATTTTATGATATTTTACTTATTTCAACAGTAATGACAATTTCCTCTTATTTTAATCTTACTTTACCCTCCTCTGACTAATGTGGGGCAGCAAATCGTCAAACCGGCTCACAGACAGATGGAAGTCAATGCTTCCGTGTAGTGATAAGGCTAAAACCTTCTGACAGTAGCTCCTCCCACAAGCTACTGGAGTGTCAAATCTATGAAATCTGTTTTGGACAATCGTCAAACAGCGAATTTGACACTTGTTAAAAGAGAACAAGCAGGCGTGAATTTGACATTCCAATTAGGTTGTAATCGTCCAAAATCAAGAGTGTATTCTCATTGGGCAAACTGTAATGATCATATCTAAGTGCTAAAGTAATGTTTTAACAGCTAATCTGTTGCCTTGTTCCTTGTTCTTGTCGTTCAAACAGTTTTGTAAGCTTTGCAGATGATAAATTAAAAAAAAACCCAAATTATATAGGCTACTACCATCTGTCGCATTATTATGATAAATGTAAAGCTTAACACAAGTCTAATTTGAATTTCTCCTGATATGACTCACTTCAAACAGACGTTTTAAATGATAATTTAACACAAAAGAACATAAAGTTAAAGGCACACTTGACTGTAGAGACCTCATTAAACTCAACACTGGCATTGCTAGATTACGAGCTTATTTGCAAATTAAATATTCATTTTAATTAGTCTGCGGGTCTTTTTTTTAAAAAAAAAAACGAACTTACACATAAACTCACACACTCTGAATCCTGCTCTCACCAGTCTCCACAGTCAGGAGTCTGAAGAGCATTTCCACGTATGAATCTGTGTCTCATAATCTCTTGGCTTGCTGTGAGTTGGCAGGACTTGAAATTAACTAATTAAAAGACAACCTCTGCAATAAAAACATTGTTTCCAGTGACATTTGAGGGAGAGCAAAAACATTTGCCAAGAAAAATTAATCAGCCAGCACACAGTTTACCTGTCACTCTCGCCTGGTGTGCCAACACTGCAAACTAATTCCAACTTGTCAAAGTGAAATATTGGCCCAGAAAATGCTTCTGTGTCACAGTTGAATGCAATTGAATTCATCAATTTGAAATGGATTTACTTCTATTTCTTCTTGGAAGTATCTCTGCTTTGGTAAACAAGCTACAGCATTGTTCGTGTCATCTGTGCATTGTAGCTTTTTACAGTCATGGGCTGGATGTGGTGTTAAATATACATACTCAACATATACACGTACAGACCGTTTCAAAAGAATTAGAGTGTCACGAAAAAGTATATTAAGTTCCATAATTCCATTCTTAAATTGTTACTTTCTGAGGATGTAGATTCAGGCCCTACTGTTTAATTAATTTAAAATATGTGTTTATTTGTACATAAATTGGGGCTCCAGCTCATAAAACCCACATAACAGGATTTAAGAGAATTTGAATAAAATTCCTCTGAAGAAATCATTTACTCTTCAGTTTTTTTTACAAAAATATAAAGAGATTGTGATCACATCAAAACCAGGGATTTTCAAAATGTTATGTCCATCTTCAATACTTCAAAATTATTGATTAATTGTTTGATTGATTGATTTGGTTTATTTCAGGCATAGATTGTGGACAATACAGGACAAAAATCCCCATACCATGGAGGGGATCAATGATGGTTTTCTGGCTACTCGTCAAGCCTGACTGAAGTCTTCCTTATATTAACATAAACTGAGACAATTGATCCAAACTGAACCAGTTTGTTGATATCTACGGAATCTGTGCAGGAGCTTTGAGTTTAGCAGATGATTAGTTGGTGAAACACAATTTTTGGATTTCAGTTTATCAAAGTCCCATTGGTTGTCACGCTTCTAGTTGTGTGAAATTTGTACTGAGCATTTGACCCGTCCCCTGGGGGAGCAGTGACTTACAGACACAGCTGCGCCCGTGAACTATTTGGTGGTTTAACCCCCGAATCCAACCCTATTATGCTGAGTGTCAAGCAGGAAGGCCCCATTTTTAGAGTCTTTGAACTTGCGACCTAACAGTCTTAGGGCGGAAATTCCACCACAAGACCATATGGTCCCTAAATTTCCATCCATCCATCTTCTTGACCGCTTCATCCCGTTCGGGGTCGCGGGGGTGCCGGAGCCTATCCCGGCTACTGATGGGCGAAGGCGGGGTTCACCCTGGACAGGTCGCCAGTCCGTCGCAGGGCCTCAATCACACACACATCCACTCTCACATTCACACCTAGGGACAATTTAGAGTCACCAATTAACCTATGAAGCATGTTTTTGGACGGAAGGAGGAAGCCGGAGTCCCCGGTGAAAACCCACGCATGCACGGGGAGAACATGCAAACTCCACACAGAAAGGTCCCAGCCGGGAGTCGAACCGGGGCCTTCTCGCTGTGAGGCAAGAGCGCTAACCACTGCGCCACTGTGCAGCCCTCCCCTAAATTTATAGTCCAGAAAGAATAAATTTTTTGAATGGAATGATGGAAATGAAACCACTATTTCATGATATTTTAATTTAATTTTTGGAAAGGGTCTGGATACATAAGTATGTATATACTATCTTTCCACCTGTCTCTCTCTCTCTCTACATATATATATATATATATATATATATATATATATATATATATATATATATATTTCTTACTAGCTGATGCTGTCAGGGCCTTCAGCCATCAAAACAAGGGATGTTACTTTTTGGTTGACAGTCATTCATGAATTTTTTATTAATAGAACCCAGTGTTTGTTTTTAATCTCTGTTCTCTCTTCCAGTTGCTGCTCTTGCACACTAACAATAGGACATGAACAATGGGAGTGTCAGGGGAAGTCTGCTCTGTCACAACAGCTGCAGGTTGATCGTGTCAAAATGTTGATAGCTCACTGTTGTCATGCAGCCAGCTTCACCAGGTGTGACTCAGTCGAGGCTAATCATCTGTCATTAGCTGATCTGATCGCTTGAATGCTTTAATCATGAACAAAATGTGCAGAATTTTAATTTACTTCTAAACAGATTGTCAGCCACTTGCTGCCAACACACCACATCTCGTGACAGAGCCCAGCAAGGAATGGCATCTTACAAAACTACGTCCTATTTGTGCAATAATCTACATGTGTGGATTATAATAACAGTTTCAGATACAGCATTGAAGAGGTTTAAAACAAGTTTCTAATATTTTTATGAGGACTGATATTCTCTTTTAGCCTGAATGGACAGCATTTTTCGACTATATAGTAGTTTTAAGTTATAGCTGCTTCTCACTCCTACTTTGTGATGAATCTTTAGATTATCAAGTCAATAACAAAAAGGGAATTCTCAAGAAAAACCAAAAATAACTCTTTTGTAATGCTCCATATTAATTTCACTAGTAAAAAAATAAAAGGTTTTAATGGATCTTTCAGAACTTCAAATGATAGGGGATACTGGGTAAAGCTCATAACATGCAAAACAAAATTTGAATGTCATATTGTTTCCGATGGTCACGCAAACATTATAATCATAATGCATCCTGATGGAGACAGGTCAGCAGTCTCTTTCTGTTGATGTTTTAAAAGTAGCCGCTGCCTGCTGCTTTCACAGCTCACAATTATATGAGAGGCACACTGTTCATGTATTTTCATGAGTTTTTACTAAGACACGGTCGTAAATTATGTTGGAAAATATGTGCATCCACGCACACCATTATATACCTGGATAGGTGATTTAATGGAGTTCACATGTTGTTTTGGAACGGCAGAATCAGCTTTTAGGTGGATAAAAACCTTATGGTAATTTGCAAGCACTGGCGGTAGATTAAAACAGGAACATCCAAAGCGCAGGTTATCACACTGTAACATTTGGCCCCAAACTCCCAGCCCACACACCTAAACATATTTTATATCAAATAAAAAGTTTTTTGGTCACATTTTAAAGAAGGTGAATAATCTTCCGTTTCTGGACATTTCTCCCTTTGAACACACGTATATTTTTGATCATCGTTCACCCTGGCTGTGCAGCTGTCCTCTACAGGTGCTGTTTCACGCTGTCTGTCTGTACAGCGTTGCAACCACAGCCTTACTCATTTTCTGGGATCATATGCTGTATCAATGAACAGCCTTTCAATTGCAAATGTGCTTCCCTGTGTTTAAAAACAAGGTCAGGTAATTGCAATGTGCTGGATAGACAATTTAAATCACCTCATATTTAAGAAAATATTTGCATTCCTTCTTATTTTGCACTTATATCTTGAATGTATTGGGACAAATTCTAAAGCAAACAACTCCAGAGAATGTTAATGTTTCAGTAAATTATATTTGTTTAATGTATTAAAACATCATTAGATAAGCTTTTTAAGGAAAAAGTTTCAGATTGAATGACTTAGAAAACAGCAGTAGGACAAAAGGTTTTCTTCATAAAAGAAAGTAAAACAAACAAGAAAGAAATAAAAAATTTTAAGTAATGATTAAAATGAAGATATAAATTCAGTCCTAAGAGATGATCGGATGTAACTAATTTGTTTATTTTATGGTCAAAATGGACATTTGTCATTTTGAAAATATTAGAAAATTAAAAAGAAAATTAAAATTACGATGAGCTTTGTTGCCACATTTTTTCACTGCTTTTTTGCCCCTTTTGTGCTTTTTTCTCTTGTTTGCAATAAGAACGAGTTATCCTAAGTTGATTTAATTACCTTTTTTCATTAATAAAAGATTCAAAGCATGTCTTAATTCAAGTCCCTTTGTGTAGCGCGTCACTATAATGGGGCCCAGGTTCAGTTTCTCAGCGACTTTTTTCTTTTTTTGTTGAAGACGCTACAAAAAGACACCTGAAATTTCTCATGTCATGCATAGAATGCCATTAAATTTGAGCAAAAAAAAAATGTTGTGAAAAAATATGTTCTTCATATGTATGAACAATAATTATTAAAATATTGTAAATAAAGTCAACATTCTCTTTATTCTTAATTCTTGTATTATTTCATTTCTGATACATTTATGAATTAATGCAAGCACCATTTTAAAATTATATAGAAATTGTGTTTGGTTTTGTTAATTTCTATTACTTTCAACTAACTAATTTGTATTCTACTAACTTGAATTGTTGTGTGGAGACACTCAAACAGTTGTTTAGATCAGAAACCTGTGCAGGGAATGAACAGTAGAGGGTGTACACTTATTGTTTCACGTAAAAATAATTTATAGAAGAAGATGTTTTGTTTTTCAGGATTTTATCAATAAAAAGTAAAGTTGGTTGAAGGGACAACAACGACTTTACTAGTTGTCCATGCATGGGAAAATGTGTGCTGTCGTCACTTTCAGTACAGTATAATTTTTTAAAGAAGTGTATTAAGTAGATACATAAAATTAATTCTAATTAATACATCTTAATTAAACTTGCTATATCCATATATTTTATTGTCTTTTTTCCCATGTTTTTTGAAATAGTTAAAAATCAATCAATCAGTTTTGTTGCTTAGCTGGCCAGCGGTGAAGTCAGTATCATAATTGTCAAAAGAAAATGTTCCATTTTTGAGTTGGACAAATGCAGCCTGTTCCCTTAAAACATTTCTGACCCGCCGCTCCCTACAAGCAGGCTGGCAGGTAAAGGTCACACCTAGCTAAACATATTTTGACACATCCCAGTAGGCCATGAAGAATGAACATCACCTGCTACCAGGTTATATAAATAAAATAAAATAAAAAAGTAAATCAGAACCAACTACAAAAACAGACGCAAGTACAGTTTGATGAATTCTGCTGTAAAACTCAATTTAACATTAAGAAAAAATAAATTAATAAACATATAAGCTTTGTATAGATGTGGTGATTGCAGTGTCACTGGGTCATTTATGATTTTCCTATTCAAAAGAAAATGAATAGAGCTATTTATTTGATAAAATCCATCAGTTCTCTTTGAGGCTGGGAAAAAAAGGATTTCTGATTATACAGAACTGTGAATGCGCAGGAAAATCAAAGAAAGTTGAAGAGGTGAGGGTATTGACTTGAGAGGCGAAGCATAATAGGAAGAGTTATATGCTCTGAAACCACTGAGGAAAATAAAAAAGGTGGTAGTTTTAGTGTGTTAGGGAAATGGACAAAAAATGGACCTGCAGCCATAATTAATAGACTGAGTTCAGAAGCATTTGGTTAGTGACAGGATTTCTTTGTAAAACCATCTGTTGGTAACCAATAATAAAGGTTAATGCCAATATGTAGTTTTTGGACAAACGTTTAAAGCTTTGCTTTACAATATTTTTTTATAGTTTTTGTTACAATTGTATATTTCATGCATAAAGTCTAAAATATACAATGTTTTGTTATTTTATTTTGATAATGACATCTTTTATGTCAGTATTACAACATAACCTAATGTTGTATTTCGTGATAGTGACATATACTGTCTCTGTATCACAACATAATAAAATTTGTTATCTCCTGATAATGATATCTACTATCTCGTTATCATGACATAATTTCTTATCTCATGATGGTGAAATCTACTATCTCGTCCTCACAACATAACGAAATTTAATATTTAGTGATAACATCTTCTCTGTCGGTATCTTGACATAACAAAATTTGGTATCTAGTGTAGCGTGAAAGGGGTGAATATCTACTATCTCAGTTTCACGACATGACAAAATTTGCTATCTTGTATTAACGACATCTACTATCTCAGAAAACAAAATTTTATATCCTATGACCACAAATACTATCACATTATCATGACACAATTTGTTTTATATTGTAATAGTGGCATCTATTAGTTTGGTATCTAGTGATAACTTCTATGTGCGTATCACAACATAACAAAATTTGCTGTCTCGTGATAATGTCTTCTACTACCACAACATAACAACATTTGTTATCTTGCATTAACGATATCTACTATCTCATTATCAAGAAAAAACAAAATTTGTTATCTTATGATGACTACAGTTACTATGTCAATGTCATGACATAGCAGTTTTTTTAAGTCATAACGAGATCTACTATCTCTGTATCACAACATAATGCAAATTTTCATCCCTTCATAAAGACATCTATCTCTTTTTCACAACATAATGAAATGTGCTATCTCGTGATAACGACTTCTGCTTCATCATTGTCACAACATAACGCAATTTAATAAACAGGTGAAATCTCCAACAGACTAACTCCTACCTCAGCATCATGGAGAAAAAAAAAATCAAGCTTTCCAACAAAATAACACTTAACGTCTTAAAAAATACATTTGTTTTCTATCAAAAATAGTCTGAAACAGAGATAAGTATGGGTAAAACAAATTTTGTCTTTTTTTGTTGGATGATGATATAGAATGTAATTTTTTAGTTTTAAACAACCCAAAGGAAACCCTGAAGCTATGTTGCACTTTTTGTCACCTTTAAATCAGATAGTTTCTCCTTTGAGGGTTTCCTAGGGCCCCAATGGGCGTTCATAAAAGTACTCCCATAAATAGCTATTGCAGAATGTGACATAAGAAAGTCTACCACTTCCCACAATTCCCTACTGGTACAATACTAGTTATATTTTATAACTGAAAATGTTTTGTTCCATCTCCCGACTGATTGGAAAAAGAAATTTATTGTTTAAATAACAGACAAAAAGGAGATATTAGCAGAAAAAAAACACTCTTATCAAAATGCCCTTTATATTGAATTGATCCCCCATTAATAAATACATAGTGTTAGATTAGGAAACTAATGATTTGTCAAATGCAAAAGTGTTTTTCAGTTTCATTAAAGTCTTAACACCATGACACTAACTTGACATCATTATTGTTCTAGCCCCCACTGGCTGTCACTGTTTGCAAACGCTTATCGTCACATGTCAGTTCCTATCATCTCTGATTGGGACCTTAAATGAGTGAGGTGTTTGTTTTTTCACCTTCCGTCCAGACGCTTACAACCACAAGCTGTGAAAAAACTATTGATCATTTCTTAGAACTTTAGTTCTAACGCCAAGGGGATTTCTGGGAAATGACGACTTTATGTTTATTTCAGTCTCCCTGGTTGTATTTGCCACATTGATTTAAGGGGAGAAAAACAAAACACTAAAGAAGACAAAGAAACTGCACAAAAAAGTCAAATCAAGTGACATTCAAACAAAGTCAATAATTAGTTGATTAAAATATTCATAAAGAATATTTATAAAAGTAACCTGGGGATTTTCAATATTTAACTTTGATCTCATATGAAACAAAATACTATGAAATAGATATCTGCTTTGACACCTTTATGCTCATCACCAGCTTGAGGTGAACATACACTTAGAAAAGCGTCAAGCTGCTACACACATTAAAAAACTTACTTCTTCAGAGTTGTAAAGGAGGCTGGATTAAATGAAAAAGTCCCCTAGCTTATAAATATGTTTTTAAGAATATTGTATATAGGAAAATAAATGGCAATGGAAATTTAGATTTAAACCCAAATGTTTCATGTGTTCTACTTTAAGGTATTTATAGATGTGGCTAAATCTGCTGGTGAGCTTCATGCAGTTACATCAGGCCATGTTCCACTAGCACCCTCCTCAGGCCCCATGAGGAACAGCATGTGTGGCAGATTTGATAATTACTCTGCTGAAATACACTGTTTAAAATAATTTCAAGAAAACACATTCTATACTTGAACAAATTAAATATTCTTTTTTATTGATTTATTCTTTATTCTAGTCGTCCTATGGTTCCTGTAGGGATGTAAAGGATCCAGGTACGTATCAAAAATACATCTTAGTCATGAGAGTAACTACAGTTTTTCTTGTATAAACAAGAATATTTTGGTACACAGGTATAAAGTGGCTGGAGAAGTAAATTATTGATTTCTGGGCCATCCATCGCATGTTTTTGCTAACCCATTTATTTATTTTTTCTGTAGTGCAAGTTATTGGAGTTGTTAATGGTCCAATTTAACGACTCAACGAAAGCATATGATCTGATGTAGAACATGCCAAAGGTTGTTTTGACAGATTCTCTAAGCCCACTTTCATTGGAGGGGGGTGTGGAGTTCCAATAAGCTCAATACTGATTGGCAACAGTGGTTGCCATTGATTGAAATGTTGAATCAGACCCATTCAAAATCATCTGGTTCAAACACAGAGACGTCATTATTGGGGGGAAAATGATGGCTAAATTGACTTGGAACCAGAAATAAATCCTTATCCAAAGGGGGTGTAACACTCACTCAGTCTGGTTCTCTTGATCAGTCAATGATTCCATGTGAAGGGCATAACCACATTGAATATCACACATTTAACTTCCATCTTTAGACTCATCAGTAACTATTAACCTACTAACCTACAAAAAAATGCAGGTCTAGTAAATTAGAATATATATATATGTATATATAATATATATATATACATATATATATATTCTAATTTATTCTAATATATTATATATACATATATATATATATATATATATATATATATATATATATATATATATATATATATATATATATTTTCAATAGTATATATATACACACATTAGAGCTGTCAGGCGATTCAATTTTTTAATCGTGATCAATCGCATTGTCCAGAGTTAACTCGGGATTAATCGCAAATTAATATGTGGCCTTTTTTTAGGAAAAAAAATATGTGCTTCGTGGAATTTAGCAGTTCTACATTAATTATGAAAACAGGAATGGCAAAATTAATAGTTTTCATCAGAAATACTTTATTTTGTAACATTGTATTGAGATAAACTTTTATTAACAATAAAAGGCTGTAACATAAAATGCCTAACAAAAGCCCAAGTGCAAGTGAAGGGCATTTTAAATTGAAAACTTCAATCAAGGTTTAGTAAAATAAAATAAAAAACATCAAAAATAAAATTTCCATAACACTTTCATGTTAATTTTTTGTCAGGACCAAATCTTTTCCTCCTCTGCTGAACTGCAGTACTAAATGAAATAGAGATTTATCATTTCCAATTAACTTTTGTTTTTTAAAACCTTAAAGACTGAGAGAAGCAGGATACACTGTGGATAGTTTGACAGTCGATGCAGCGACGTGTCCAGCAGAGCTCACGCCATGAATATGCCGGCAGACAGACCGCTATGCTGGGGCTGGATCACACTTAAACCTCTAGAACTTTGGGATATTTTGGATATTTTCGCGCGGCAAAAGAGGGACGGGCCACACACTCAAAGCTGAGATTTATCTTTTCATCTACAAATAACTGGTGTTGTTTAAACTACATTTAAAAAGTCCCCCGGTGCGCTTGCTGTTTGGAACGTTGGGGGTCCGCAGCTCTCGGGACGCGGCGCCGGACGCGAGCCGGTACCACCAGACGTGGTACTGGACGCGAACCGGAGCCGGGTTAGGGTGCATGAGCTCTCCGCGTCCTGGTGCCAGGCCAGTTCTAGCTAGCAGCTCGGAGGTTGGAGACCCGACCGTGATCGGTTGAGAGCAGTCGGTGAGTTAGAGGGCGATGAGGGACGCCCACGCGGTGTGGAAAGACACGTATGAGAAAATCCGCGATTAATGCATCAAAAAAATTGTCGGCGTCGAGAACATGTCAAGTTAACGTGTAATTAACTCGACAAATCTGGCAGCCCTAAGACATATATATATTACTGATAATATTTAAATTTGAGACTTTTTTATTACTATCCACTTCTTTGTTCATTGTAAAACAAATTATATAGTGTGACCCAGGAAGTCAAAGAATATCCCACCATGCAATGTGGGAAAAACTAGGTTTTGATCTCAGTCAGCTATTCATGTACTCTTTTGATTTTCTTTTAGAATCAAATTGGACTATGTTAACTCTGAATTTTAATACAATTTCATTATTTGGTTGGCCTTCTTCATCTTACCTGTTTTGGCACCATTACTTAAGGATGTACTGCCGTGAATGGGGCCGGTCCCTTAGCCATTTGCAGGGTCAGCACTCTTGTTTCTCTTCAGATCGTACAAATCTTTCGCCTTTTACTAAAGATTTCCGTGGAGAGGAACAACAAGAGTTTGATTCAATTTTTTGATGCCCTGCAGTAGTAGGGCTCTCTAAAAATGTTCAAAAGAAAAGAATCTCTGGATGCCTTTGCTAGGCAAAGTTTGAAATATCAATGTTAAATATGTAGCAATTGACTACCAATTTTTACTCATATCATGCAGAAACATCTTATCCTGCTTTGTTGTAGTTGTTTGACAAACATTTTTAAAGTAATAAAAGCTCAGCAAAGTAAATATATTTGTGATCACGAAGATGTTTGAAACAGCAGGAGACAGAAGTTGAATGTGGTCAGTACAGACAAGGACCACTAGAGGGTGCCAAAACTGAGAAAGTAAAGAATGTAAGGATCCGTTCATCTAGAAGAACCTCCTGATCTCCCAAAGTCCATTTCAACTCCTCCCCACAAGCCAGTCAGGTTTTTTGTACTTCCCCCACTTGGTCCTCTCTTCTGGTCCTCTTCTTTTTATCTTCCTCATCACAAGAGTCATTCTACAAACCGTATGTTTCCTGTAGGGATGCAAAGGATCCAGGTATGTATCAAAAATACATCTTAGTCATGAGAGTAACTACAGTTCTTACATGTATAAACAAGATTATTTTGGTACACATGTATAAAGTAGCTGAAGAAACTGGGTTTTGATCTCAGTCAGCTATTCATGTACTCTTTTGATTTTCTTTTAGAATCAAATTGGACTATGTTAACTCTGAATTTTAATACAATTTCATTATTTGGTTGGCCTTCTTCATCTTACCTGTTTTGGCACCATTACTTAAGGATGTACTGCCGTGAATGGGGCCGGTCCCTTAGCCATTTGCAGGGTCAGCACTCTTGTTTCTCTTCAGATCGTACAAATCTTTCGCCTTTTACTAAAGATTTCCGTGGAGAGGAACAACAAGAGTTTGATTCAATTTTTTGATGCCCTGCAGTAGTAGGGCTCTCTAAAAATGTTTAAAAGAAAAGAATCTCTGGATGCCTTTGCTAGGCAAAGTTTGAAATATCAATGTTAAATATGTAGCAATTGACTACCAATTGATACTCATATCATGCAGAAACATCTTATCCTGCTTTGTTGCAATTGTTTGAAAAACACTTTTAAAGTAATAAAAGCTCTGCAAAGTAAATATATTTGTGACCACGAAGATGTTTGAAACAGCAGGAGACAGGAGTTGAATGTGGTCAGTACAGACAAGGACCACTAGAGGGTGCCAAAACTGAGAAAGTAAAGAATGTAATGATCCGTTCATCTGGAAGAACCTCCTGATCTCTCAAAGTCCATTTCAAGTCCTCCCCACAAGCCAGTCAAGTTTTTTGTACTTCCCCCACTTGGTCCTCTCTTCTGGTCCTCTTCTTTTTATCTTCCTCATCACAAGAGTCATTCTACAAACCGTATGTTTCCTGTAGGGATGCAAAGGATCCAGGTATGTATCAAAAATACATCTTAGTCATGAGAGTAACTACAGTTCTTACATGTATAAACAAGATTATTTTGGTACACATGTATAAAGTAGCTGGAGAAACTGGGTTTTGATCTCAGTCAGCTATTCATTTACTCTTGATTTTCTTTTACAAGTAGCTGGAGAAGTCAACTCCTACTTAAAAGCCTGCCGAAAGTAATTCCTTATTTAAAGGGAATGGGTTAAAGTTACTATGTACCCAGTACATATAAGGACCCCTAGAGGGCACCAATACTGAGAAATTTAAAATGCCTAACGTAACTTAAACCCAATTCTCCTTTGGGCTCTCATACCACCCTCATGGAGCCTCTTTCTTACAGTTTGAGCACACACATGCACATCTTTTGCTTTTTGGGGTCATTTTGCAAGACTCACGGAATGGTCCATCTGTTTCTCCTTGATTGTTTTGATGCGGGGTCGTTGCCCTCCTATGACCTCCTCCACATCTCCTGATGTAATGCCCTGTCTCCTGGTAGCGCATCAATGCTCTGAACGTTACGCTGACAGACACAGCAAACTTTCTTGCCACAGCTCACATTGATGTAACGGCCTGGATGAGGACTGATCAGCTGCACTCTGCCAGCGAAGTGTTTCTCTGAGCAGAGCAGCCGGCAGTGGCGGTTCTACACTGAATTAC
>NC_050527.1:13882982-13894829 GCF_002922805.2 Oryzias melastigma
TATAAATAAAACTATGTAAGAAAATATAATGGTTAAAAAAAGAATTCATGATTTGAAAATTTAAATGACCATATCAATCTGTACTCCAAGAATCAGTCATGTTGCTGTTTTCAGACCAATGTTAAAAACATTTTTAGTTATGACATCCAAAGTCTACCAGCCATATTAGATTTATACGAGCCAAACATTCGTCTAATAAAAAGTTCAATGATTATCAAAACTGTTATTCTCTTTATTTTGAAATTTTTAGTTTATAATTATTCTCTTACAAAAACAAAACACTAATTGAAAGTGGAGTCTTATGTCAGGTTTTATAACATGACAGAAATGTAATGTTGTTTTAACAAACTACACGTCTTTTCTCTGAACCTTTAGATAAACACTTTCATTACTCCGGAAAGCATCAACTTTTTATCAAAGCCCTGAAGTTTATTTCGAGTCATTTTTAATATCTTTAACATTTTTTAAGAAACTGACTTTGTTCTAATCACAAATGTTTTTTGTTTTTTTTCAGTTACAGAAGAGTGAAGATTAAAACTAGTAAAGAACAATAAAATCATTATTTCAAAGTTGTTTTTTAATGTCATGCATACAAAAACTTGCTTAATTAAAAATATGTGCAACATTTTTGCATAATTGAGTGTAATACTGATCAGTGTTGTTGTGAGTCACAATGAAATGGAGCACCAAATGAATGTTTGTTTGTGTTGCTGAGGTCATTGTGAGCAAATGCTAGAAATTCCCAGCACACCTGAATCTAGCAATAGCGAGCTCTTAGTGCAAGCGCAGAAGTGCGGAAATTCTACGCAGCCCCTGAACGAACCTCGCGCCGCAGTGAATGTGACAATTAAACCCTTTAAATCTGCGCAATAAAGTCCTGATTAAATGTTTTGAATCAACTCTGGGATGGATGTTTATGGTGGGCAGCAGTGGAGGAGAAGCAGACTCCATCCTGTTGTGTTTGAGCCTCAGAGATGAAGAACAGAGACTCACCTGTCAAAGTCAAAGAGCTTTTCTGCCGCCAAAATAAGTTTTCCCATGTTTGGCGGTTGTTAATTTAGAGCTTTTCATGTATTGACACATGGGTTATAGAATGTCATGTTATGACTGACTTTAAAATAAAACATTCTACAGAGTAGTTCCTGCCCTCCTTCATCCGTCTTCTTCGTTTAGTAGAGACCTACAGCTGAACTGCCCCTCCGCCCCTCCCTTTTTCTTCACCTCCTGCTCAGCAGACAGGGGTGCCTGCACCAGCAGAGGGCGCTAATTCGCTGATTTCAGGCCGTTCAAACATGACAGGTAGTAGACGATCATAGCTGCGCAGATTATTATTTTCCTCCCAGCGCTGAGATGCCACCCGCTTTGAATCGGCGCCCCGGGCAGCTGCCCGTATTGCCCGTGCCTAAAACCGCCACTGGCAGCCGGACTCATAGCCTTTATGTCTGTGAGCGCACACGCACTTGGGGTGTGGATGGGGGTGTGTGTGTATGTGTTTGTGCTTTGTTAGAGTGTGAGCCTCTCCGAGTGGCTTCTGGACAGTTTTTGAATGCAGAAATGCTGCTCCGCGCTCCGAATAGTCCTCTGAAACTGTTATAAAAAAAATCAAGTCAATTCTTGTTTCCAGACAAAATCAAGGCTCAAACATATTTATGTGCGGCCAAGATGCACATTGTTGCAATTCCCGCATCGATTTTAAGTTCATCCAAGGTTAAACGTCTAACTTTAACCCTTCCTCCGGTCCGTAAGATACTGACCACACGGATTTACAAAAATTATGAGTGAACAGTAACCTATAAAGATTATTAATAATAATGAAAGCACGTTCAGGGTATCATCTCGCTCTATGCAGCCTCTTTGTTTACAACGGAACTCGCCATTTCTTCTTCAATGACTATTTACGACATTTTAGACAGCTCTGCGTATGTAAATGCAGCTACTGTCTGCATTCAAAAGTCAACAAAACATCAACCAGAAACCATAAGGACAAGGAAGTGGTCTGTGGTCACCACTTGCAGAACCACTCCTGTATTGGAGGTGTTTTGTTGATCACTAATCGTTTTCACCTGTTGTGTTTTACACTTGAACAAAAAATGTGAAATTGATTGTCAGTCAGTGTTCCTTCCCAACTGGACAGTTTGATCACACAGAAGTGTGGTTGACTTGCAGTAATAAGCTACGTTTACATGGCCACAAGTAATCAGAATAAACGCCTGATCAGAACAGAAATCTGTCATGTCAACACGCCTTTCGGAATACTCTGGCCCGATCAGAGCCTTTCGGAATACTCTGGCCCGATCAGACTCTTTCAGATCCAAATTTTTTTCTGATCAAGACATACCAATTGTTGATCCGATCGTGGTGCATGTAAACACACATTCCGATTACTGCGCTGGATTTTACGTCATGCATAAAGGGTATGGTTGAAGTGCGAACAGAACAGATCAGTTGCTTTCCGCGAGCTGTTTGAGTAGAAAAGTCGGATTCACAGCTTTCAAGTCTGTGAGCTCAAGTTTCCAATCTCATCCAGACAGAATAAAGGCTGATGTTATTCCCACATATTTACGTGCAGGCAAGATGAACGTAAATTGCTGCCCAGATTTAGAAAATTATGAGCGAATAGGCTCTTAAAAATATTCTTAATAATAATGAAAGCATGCGCACTGGATCATCTCACTCTGTACAAGATCTTTGTTTATAACGTACCTCTGCATTTCTTCTACGACCTTTTCCGGTATTTTAAATGGTTCTGCGCATGTCAAAATGATTTATTCTAATTAACCATGTGCTACATGGAAACATTTGCTACAATCGGATGAAGTTTTTCACGGCCCATGTGTACAGTTCTATTCTAATCTGATCAATGACATTTTGCACTTGTAAACGCAGCTATAGAGTTGTTCTTGTTCCCTTTATTCCCCCCCCAGTGTTCTTTTATTAATCACTTTGGGAAGACATGAATGTCAGACAATATTAAATAACATTGTTCAGGGTTTTTTTTTCCTGAGCAACTCAACCAAGATAAGAAAATAAAAATAATCACAAAAAAATGAAGGTTTTAAAATTTTTATTAAAAAAAAAAAAATGGAAAAAAAAAGCTTGCTTAAAAAGGACATGTACATTCCAATGTTGCTCAATTACACATATGAGCAAAAGTGTGTATGATGTCAACAGTATGTAGAGTTTGGAGCACGACTCAAACAGGATTCTAAAGCACAACT
Source organism: Oryzias melastigma (assembly GCF_002922805.2). Classification (NCBI taxonomy): domain Eukaryota; kingdom Metazoa; phylum Chordata; class Actinopteri; order Beloniformes; family Adrianichthyidae; genus Oryzias; species Oryzias melastigma. The sequence continues at coordinate 13,886,201 of NC_050527.1, forward strand.
TCCTAAGTTGTTTTGGGTCTGCCAAACTCAAGCCTCTTTATAAGATACTGTGTAAATTGTTTTGTCATAAATACCAATTCAGGAAAAAAACAGGACCTTTAATGACCACCTTAGAATTAGAGATGTTAATTAAAAAAATAAAAATAAAAAAAAAAATAAAAAAATTACATGATACCTATGACTTGATAAATAATTTCTGCTGATTAAGCAACAGTCACTGAAAAAAATGTCAAAAAGCCCTACCTATGTACCTATGCAATTACTAGGAAAAAAAATAAAAATCACTTTTCAGATTAGAAGGCATGTTCCTGTAGCATAATAGAAAACATAAGGCAGAAAGGAAACACTTGCTGGTAAGAGGTAGCACCATTTCTGTAATAAGCTGTGTCACAAACATCTAAATGTACATTTCCTTGACAGGGTTCCTCAAGACGAAATACGGCACAGTAAAGTCTAAACCAAATAGATACAGAGTTTGGGGGGAAAAAAATGAACATAGCATAAAAAAGGGTAGAAATGTTTGTTTTCATCTGAAAATTAAATTACAATTCAAGTGCTCGACAGGAAGAAAATAAAACCATAAATAATGCTCGACTAAAGTGTTGACATAAAGACAGAGGTCCAATGTCAGTCTGTTTGGATACATTAACTGAATCCATCAATTGCACAAAAAATAATGTGGTATAAAGAAAATGTAAAAGTTACAGACAGAGCCCAAATACTTAAAATAAAATGTAAATACAATAAATTATTATTGCACGAACCAAAAGGCAACAAATGTGTTAAAGTGGCAATGTTTGAAGTACAAAATTAAAAAGTGGGCAAAAAAAAAAAACAGAAAAAGTAAAAAAGTTGCAGAAAAAAGGGGGAGGTGGGACCAAAAATACACATACACACAAAACAATAAAATAAGTTAACATGCACACACACGTGGTACATTCCAACCACTTGTCACAGTTAGGGCCCTAGAGATGTTTTCTGTGCCGTCAGATCAAAAACAGTCAGCATAGGGCTGCATAGATAAAAAGGGGGGTAGTGCTTCACATCGGTCTACAGTTTAATTGTAGACAGAGCTTGGAGCCAATAGAGAATTGCATTTAAAAAAAAAAGTAAATGGAGCCTAAATTTTAATAAAGACTCGGTACGACTTGGAACTTCAAGACATGCCAGGCTTGATTAACCACTACAGTAATATGGCACGATACTTGAGATGTTCAAGTTTTATGGACTCTCGATACTTCACAGGTCTGCAACCAACCAGCGTGTGTGAGGAATGCCCAGGTTCACGTCAGTGTACAAGGCTCTGCTGGTGCAAGTACGACTCTGGTGAAAAGGCTGCCAACTCCATTTAAGACCTTCAAAAGCTCTGCAAGCAAAACTTGAACCGATTGTACATTTTTTTGCACGATTAAAATGCTATTCAAAGAAGAAGAAATCAATGGGTTGTGCCTGACCACATGACGAGTCCTGTCATCCGCTCTGGTTGAGAGCAGGAAGGCTGTCCCTTTTTCTGCGCCGCCAGGTGCTGCGGTTGTGCTGGCTTCTGAAGCCTGAAGCTACACTTTGACTCTGGGATGCAAACTTGCGCTGCGGACTGAAGTTGTTTTGAAGAAAACTTTGGCCCTGGAGGCTGCTGACTTGATGATTGTGCTTCAACCCGGATTTCGGTGGCTCGTTTGAACCTTGAGAATTGGATCTGGTGGCATAGGCGCAGTTGTGCTGCTCCCCTACCTGAGGATGGTGAAGGGGGCTGAGAAAAGGACTTGTAGAGTTCATGTGCTGGGAGATCAGAGCTGTGCGTCGGTGAACACCACCAATGGAGGGAGGATTCTCATGGTAGAACTGACAATCGGAAAACGAGGGAATGGCAACACATTCTGGAAAAGACATCTGAAACAAGGAGAAATAAACTCATCAGATGTTATGCCAAGAAAAAGTTTCATTTTACTTCTAGTCTCAGATTTAAAAATATGAAAATGGGCAAAAAGTGAACTGCAGAAACCTGATGTGGGCTGTGGATAAACTCTGCAGAATGGGGGGTCCTCTGCTCTGCAGACATCTGAATGGTGGAATGGACAGAACCCAGAATGACTGGATGGAGATGAGTAGCAGTGATGCTACTTTGTGGAGAATCAGACTCCTGGGAAATGGTCAAAGAAAACATCCTTCTAAGAAAGTTGCACAGTTTTCAAAACTCAAGACTGCAGGCCACTTCTAATGGAAATATCCCGAATGCATATGTCATATTCCTCAACAAAATAACCTCAAACCAGAAAATTCATTAAAATTTCATTTAAAAAAAAAAAAAAAAGTAAAAAAAAGAAAAGCAGCAGTACCATCGTAAAAGAAAAGAAACACTGAGAATAAAGATAAACAGATAAAATGGGCCAAACCAATTATTTCAAGTATTTTTCTTTAATAATAGCAAATAAAAATGTATCTAAAGAAAAAAAAAAGCAGAAGACCATCGTATATGGCTTCACAGCTAGTGGACCACATATAATTGTAGGGGAGCAACTGTAGCAGTGTTTAATGTCTCAAGTCAATCACAAGGACAGAACAAATACTGTTCATTTTCCCCTCATAATTATTAAAGTTGGCGGGAAAAACTAAATGGTCATCAATAAAGACCTGTTCAGACAATATGAAGTATTAATAGTTATGCTGGATTTCATTTTCAGTGAATCACTTTGTGTTACAAAAACATAAATTAATAAAAAATCCCAAACGTTTAAATGAAAAAAATGCTAAAAAAAAGTACTCAATGGGTAAAAAATTACAAAATAAACTTTCAGTTGAAGAAATGAATATTGTAAGTTCTAAATAGTGTAATGACAAAAACTACTGCATTTGAAAGACTTAAAAAGCAAAGAATAGCCGTTTAGCACTATTTATACAGTGGCCATCTTTCACTGTATTGTTGTTGTGAAGATTTTTTACAGTACAATCTTACATGCTTGTTAGTTTCATTTGTGCCGTGTCTCCTGTACAGAAAGCATTTAGTTTGCCACATTCAATCAGATCTTTGTTTTCTTTCTAAATTATTCGACTTATTTTTCTATGAAGGTTTGAACTTGGAGTGTAATCAAGAGAGAAAAGTATAAAAATGTTTACATCCGTCTAAAAAAAAAAAAGTATGTGGTCAAGGATTTACAGCCTTAAAATGTCTATAATCCTAATTTGTGTATTTCACCTATCTCGGGTTACTATTAGAACATAACCCCACGATAAAGGTGATTTCAGACCAAACGCGATTTACGCGACAAATTTGCGTGCCCCGCCCCCCTTTCGCCACGGCGAATTTGGTGCTCAAATCGCGCCGCGAGGCTTCAATTTGCCTCAGAGCGCGTCTGTACCATTGATTAACATTGGAGCTGGCCGCCTCTGCCATGCGAGTGTGAATCCACCTTAAAAAAAAAACAACGAATCAATGCACAGGGAAGAAGTGGATCACATGATGGACTGGTGCAGGCTGAATAACCTGGTGCTGAATGTAAACAAGACCAATGATCATTGACTTCCGGCGGACTCCACCTGATCATGCTCCGCTCACCATCAGAGGTCAAGTCGTGGAGAGAGTGGAGAACATCAGATTCCTGGGAGTACAAATCTCATCCAATACTTCAGCAATAACCAAGCAGGCCCAGCAGTGACTGCACTTTCTAAGGAGGCTGAAAAAAAGCTTCTGTCATGACCTGCATCCTCAAAACCTTCTACAGAGGTGTGGTGGAAAGCGTTTAGACATACTGCTTGCCAACTTGGTTCTCCAGTTGCAGTAAAGCAGACAGAAAAGCCCTTGAGAGAATCGCCAGGAGTGCGGAGAAGATTATTGGAGTCTCTCTCCCCTCCGTTCAAGAACTCTTTAAGAGCCTCTGCAGGAGCAAAGCACTAGCAATAGCCTGTGACTCTTCACATCCTCTCCAGAAGTTTTTTGAGCTGTTGCCTTCAGGCAAAAGGTACAGAAGTTTAGGCAGAACCTCCAGGTTTACCAGCAGCTTTTTACCACAAGCTGTCAGACTACTAAACAACTAAATCTGATCTGCGTCTACCTTCGGTCCCTCCTGTAGCCAGGTATCATCTTGGACCTGTTGACTGGTTGGGCGGGAAATACTGTGATGTTTCAGGGGAGCATGAGGCAATGAAGTAATAAAGGAAAGTGGGGGTGTAGAGTTAGGGTGAGAGGGGGGGGTCGCTCATTTTAACTCCCTTTTGTACTTTTATTGCTCTTTTATTTGTATCTAACAGCCTTTTACTGGTATTGTAGGTTTTATTTAACACTTTTAGACTATTGTTTTAACATTGTATGTTGTTGTCTTAATTTTACACTCTCATGGTCCCAGGAAACGCAATTTCACTTTGTCTGTAAAACGCTGTATGAAGGAAATTGACAATAAAGCTTCTATCCATCTAAATGAGAGGAAAGTGTAAACCCCTTTTTATGACCATATGTGATCATTAATCATACTTGAAGGTGTTGAGCTCCTTACCATGTCACTTCCAGAGGGGGAAGAGGAGGGTGAGCATGCAGAGGATGAAGAAGAAGGGTGTTGAGGGCTGGGCAGAAAGACTGGAGAAGGTGAGAGGGAGTCTGCACTGAGAGGGGAGGAAGTGTCTCTTTGATCCTCAGCCAGCATGAGCCTGACAAGGCCCTGTTCACAGTCTTCTAAGTCTATAAAAAATACAAATAAAATCCAAGGTTGGCTTTGCATTTGTCACAGTCCGGTCCAAACATTTCATCAAATAAAAACCAGAAATGTGGATTAAAACACAAACTTGCCATGGTTGTCCAGTTTTCCGTAGTGCTTGCCCCCCCACTTTTTAATTGTCCATTCCCTGTAGGCCAGCACCTCTGGGCTGATTTTGATTATTCGCCCTAAAATACTGAAAGAAAAAGAAAATTCCAGTTTTTTCCCCTCCATATAAACATTATCAGTGACTGTATTAGAATTTATCTCTTTAGGAGCCAGAAAAACCGTCATGAAACCTACCTGTCATATTCTTTGATGGGGTAGCCGCGCGTCAGAGGTGAAACTCCATGACTCAGGGCCATGTAAGCAAAGTCAAAGACCTGCTTCACCTGCAGAACTCCATACGAATTCCTACACACGTCATTTCCTATGAGGAAAGCAAGGAGGAGCATAATCTAAATTCAATTCAAATTAGCAAGTTGTAGTCGAAGTAGTAGAAATCCTTTGCTCCTGTTTGTGCACATTATTGCAGAAGACTGATCTGTTCTTTACTGCCATTTATTTTTACTGCTATTTCCGTGTTAAAAACTCACATTCACATGTTGCCACGCATGTTTCTGCAACTGTTTTCAGGCCCTACATACAAAAAGCACATCCATTGAATGCACAACAGGGACTGAACGCCAACCAATCATTTAGGAGAAGTTAATAACTGTGGTTTGTGCCCAGTTGGAAATATATGGCACAAAGTCTTACAAATATCAGAAAAGAACTGTGAAAGGAAGCCTGGAGCAAGATTTGCTCCGCTTTGACATTTTGCACCAAGCCTCTTCCAACAGCAGGGGATGGACATGCTCTAGTATTGGGGAGAGACAGTCCAGTGTGAACATGATATGCAAAATGTGCATTCAAGAACATGCTTTTAGCTTGTTCTGTGTGAACGTAGCATTATGTCAGGCTTCGTCTCCTATTTTGTTAAATCAATTTCTCCCAAAAGGGCAACTTATACTCCAGTGAGACTTGTATATGATTTGCACTTCTTTCTTGTGAATTTTTTTTTGGTACTGCAACTTATACTCTGGAGTGACTTGGGGCAAATGTGATTCTTCCCCCAAGCGTTCTCCCTACCCCTACATTTAGCCCTCCAAGCGGAGAGTTTTTAAATTTGGACAACACTACCCCCAATAACATCATCCTTATTTCACCATCGTCAACATTAGTGCGCTGATGCTAGTGCTCGGACAACATCAATGTTACAACTTTATATACAAGTCATGTTAAAACAAATATCTAAATATAAACTTCGGAGCTTAAGAATACACCCACCCTCCTCACCCTCGCGGTGGAGGGATACAGAGTCAAAAGTCTCTATGGGTTAATAATTTAAGACCTCTTAAAATGCCCCCACAACTAGAGGCGGTAGAAAGAAGACGTAGGGGTATGGGAAGAATTTAGATTCAGCCTTCTAAGTCCAAAGATATAGTAGATATTTACCTGGTTGGACTGGGTCTTCTATGCAAAGCATGGAAGGTCTGTTTCCATTCCCCATGGTTTTAAGCATCTCTTCCTTGGACAGGTAAGCTCCTCCATTCTTCACCCGAATGCCGGTCTTCATGTAGTTAAAGTCGTGCCCATAGAGTTCGAAGAACTCGATTAGCAGGATGCCCAAGTTAATGTTGGTCCTCCGAGTGTCGATGCGAGGATGTAACTAAACACCAAATCATGGCAGAGAGAAGCCAACTTAGAGACATATGACATTTAGAATATATGAGTTACTAATATGTCTCATCTCTATTGAGAATTTTATTTTGGTGACAATTCAAACAGATCAAAAGGAAAAAGCATCCTCTCACCACAATTAGAATAAATAAAGGGTAAACAATAAAATGCGTGTTTGAAATTTTTTTTTTTTCTGCTTAGACCAAAAAAGACCCTATTAACATTCCTATGAACTTTACAGTCAAGTACAAAACCTTCATCCATGTACCTGTAGGAAGCTGATGGCCATTAATATGAGACTGTAGGAGCTGATGCCTCCAGTGAATACTTCATTTAGATCTCTCTGCAGCAGAAACTGCTTCAGAACGAAGATAAGCGGGGGAAGAACGGAGTACTTCTACAAAAAAAAAAAAGACATTACTTTGAGAGAATGAAAAAAAGGGGGAACAAAAGCAAAACAAGGTTAGTTTAAGTCCTATCTAAATAAAGAAGTGCGTGTCTCTGACCTTAAGGTAACTTTTGATGAACTGTGCTGCTTTGACTGCAGTCTCCACATTAAAGCTGATGTCTACTTTCACCTTGGATTCTTGGTCAGTAAGCTTGATGATTGGCACCTGAGGAAGGTTGGGATTCGAGAGACAAACATGTCCCACCACAATGATTTTATGAACACACTTTTGCACCTAATGTTTGAATAAATTCTGATAAAACTAAACTGGTTTTCTGTGTGGCTCACCGAGGCTTTGTCGAGAACTTTGACGGGAAAGGGGCCGGCAACGTTACACTTTTTCAGCGCTTGTTCGAGTTCCTGCAGTGGGGGATGCTCCCACTTTCCAAACACTACCAGGTCAATGTCACTGTGGGCAAATAAATAAATACATAAATAAATAAATTATAAATTAGCTTTACTCAATAGCAGAAGACACTTGAAATAGAACAGTGATGTTTGCACTAGATAAAGATATTTTAAAATTGGCATTGGGGAGCTGCTGTGCCACTTTCCAAAGCGACACAGGATGGAAAATGCAACACATTTAGTTATTTAAAGTGATATAGAGTTCAGTTGGCTTTTTAGCATGTTCTTTACACTGTGGTCATCTGATCATATGTTACACTAATACACTAGATTCCTCCCATGTTTCATGAAGCCAAGTAAGCATCAATGTGTTACGGTAGTGAAGTGTGCATATATTCAGTCTATTATTGTCATCTATTCAGTCATAACTTTCTTTCTGGATAAAAGGTTCCTTCTTGTTTCCGTGTTATGTTAAATACTTTTCTCCCCGAATTGCAACTTGTACTGCAATGTGAATTTTATGATATTTTTTTCTTCTTTAATTGTGCATTTTATTGCTGCTGCAACTTGGATAAATAAATAAATAACGAAGCAACCTATATTTATTAAAAAACAAAAAAAAAGGCAGTAATTTTATGACCTACACCATTGGGTGGGCAAACTTTTTGACTTGTGGGCCACAAAAGCGTAAAATTAGAAAGATTGGCTGGACCATAAACAAATGTGTCGGGTGTTCTGATCCACCTCATGGGGGAAAGAAAACCCATTTATAATTTAAAATAAATATATTTGAAAACAAAACAATTTTGAGTTTTTCTTTTAAAACTGGGGCTTTTATATTTTCATTTTACTACCAGTTGCACTGATGGGTTGAAGGGGAAACGCACTAGCTTAGAGAAATGCTGCGTTCATGTTGTGTTGGAATGATTGGAAAAATGCCTGTCTAACTTGGAAAACACACATGAACGTAAGAAAGACAAATCTTCCTACACCACATGAATGCAAAATAACTTTCTGCACAAAGCGTGATTATTTTTATTTTTTGGTGCACCATCATTGGGGAGACACCAGAATTACGGAAAAACAAATCATTAATTAGGATTGTCAACATAATTTATTTCAGTTTAGATTAAATAGTTTAACAGGCCACATATTGCCCCAAATCCAGTTTGCCCACCCTAATCTATACAATTAAAAATAAATACAAAAAGTACATATGACCTTGAACAATAATGAAAACCTGCACAAAAGGCAGCTAAGCAAGTATAGAACATGCACAGACTTTTATTTTGAAATAATGGGGGAATATTAAATGTGTGTGAAAAGACAGCCTGATATCCTTCCCCATTATAGATTTTAGTGCAAAATATATACAAAAACATAATGATACATCTACTGTTTGCACAAGAGTACATTATTTTGCCCC
>NC_050527.1:13895047-13897493 GCF_002922805.2 Oryzias melastigma
AAAGAACAAAAATATTAAATTGGGATCTTTTTAAATTTTGTTTATTTCAGTGATGCCACCTCTATTGTTTAAAGAAAAGAATTGGTCACCAGGATTCAACAACAACATCCATGCCAGGAAAAGAAACCAAACCCAGTCCTAGGGCCGAACTTTCCACAAGTCAAAGGTAGGAGATTGCCTGGGGGCCTGAGCTAAGGACTTAAAGTGTCTAAAATTAATTTTACACCTGTTATTATTCAACTCTGTCACAAAAACACTCAAAAATCACTGAAAAGGCTTAAGGCTGATCATGTGATCAGTCAATGCAGCAATAGAATATTCCAGTCAACACCAAGCTATCAAGCAGAGAATTCTGTTTTACCACATTGGGCGTTTTGCTGCCTAATTGAGTTGTTTTAATTTCAACTTTGTGGATAAAAAATGCCATAATTGGGGTAGGTTTCGGATCAGTTGAGCAGTTTTTAGCTCCTTAATGAAATACGTTTCAACCAGAGACGTGTGGTCAGGGGAGCCAGGTGGAACTGTGTCTCACCTGCCATCATAAGATGTGTAGCCTAATAAATGAGATGTGTTCAACCTGTTTCATCAATTGCATTTATATGTTTGATCCTAATCATTTCATTACAATCCTCAACACACACTATATTAAGCATATTTCTTGTTCAAATTCATTTTCAGTGCAGTTTTTAAATGGTTTACATAACATTTAGATTATTGACATTGAATCTATCTACTTATGGACCAATAAATAAGCCATTTAATGTTTTAACCTATAGGACTTAAAAATGAATAATGCAACCATTGCAAAGGGCACCATTTTATTTTTCATATGGGGCCCCCAAACTGCTAGATCCGCCACTGCCTAGCCCACATGCTTGGTGCCACTCACCCGCGCTGTAGGCCACAAATCCTTGATAACTCCCTCGATTTTGTTCACTACGTCCCTCCTCATGGCCTCTTCTTCGGGTTTTGGAGACATGAAGTGAAAAAAGTCCAATATTTCTTCATGGAGACTGACGGCAAAGGAATGGCAGAGGTAAAAAATCAAAAAGAGAAAATGGAAGAATGTCAGTTGATTTATGGTCTTACCCGTTGATGCCTGGACTGTAGCGCCTGGTTTTCCACAGGCTGGACGAGGAATCCGCCTGGTGTCCGCTGAAGCCGTAGGGCAGCAGCGGGTTGATGCCGTGAAAGGTGTAGGCTCGATTCAGTGGCCTCCTGCGCCCGTTTGAGTGATGCTGGTGGTGCTTGCTCTTCACGCCGGTGGGGGTGTGACCGGCGGACTGTTGCATGCTGCGGCAGCGCTGCTGAGCGCCGTGGAGGGGCAGCAGCCGGAGGTTGACCTCGTTCAACTCCCGCTCGCCGTAGTGGAGCGGCTGTCCCGCATCGTCCGTCTGGCTCAGCCGGTCGATGTGAAGCGACGAGCCGCACGGCGAGGAGCTCTCGGCCTCCGAGTCCAGGGAGGACGAGGACGGCGACAGCGAGCCCTTCCTCCTAACACTTCCTCTGTCGCCCCCGCCGTCTAGCTGTCTCGACGGCTTCTCGAACACGGCACTCGGAGATGTACGTCTTCTGTGGTCGCCCTGGCAGTTCGGAGAGTTGCCGCTTGGCGGAAAGCTGAGCTGCTGGTGGTGGTGGTTGTCCACGGAGTTAAGTCCAAATCCCCGGGGGGGTTCCCAGTGCATCCACTGTCCCCTCTGCTCTGGCTGGATCCAAGTGGTCCTGGGGTCCATTGGGCTTGACTTTGTAGAGCTTCTTCACCACCCGGACAAAAACAAAAAAATGGCAGAAACGGAACAAGTCCAGCTTTTTTGCGTTCAGGTGGAAACCAGGGCGACAATTTACTTATCTCCGAAGTGCTTCATGTCAGGAGACGGCTGCCGTTAACCAGAGCAGCTGGAAAACTCCACTCCCTGTTGAAGACGGCCAATATGGCGCAGCCAACTGCCCGGCTCGGCGTCCGCGTCAAAGTGAGGGTTTTTAAAGATTTGGACCTCTGTGAACACACCCCCACCCCAAACCCGGGTCCTGGAACCGGCCGAGGAACGCCCAGACAACGGAAGTTAGCGAACATTCTGGTGTAAAGTCTGAAAATATAAAGCTAAGAAAGACCTGAAGACAACAGATTCAATGTTTATTTGGGATAAAACTTCAAACTATGTTTTCTTGCAAGATTTGCAAGCTAAATCAGCTTTTTTTTAAATAAAGAAAAACTGACGTTTTTTTTTTAATTATTATTACATCAAAGGCATAAACTACAACTTTTTAATGCACAGTAGCATTTTTTCTGATTTATGCCCTAAAAAACAAAACTAAAGCCACCTTTTTTTCTCTACATTATAATTCTACCCGGATTTCAAATTAAGTTTCTTTCCCTAAACAAGACAGGTTTATATTCAGACCATTTCAAGAGCAGATTTGTGCCTTTCATTAAAAAAGTAAACGT
>NC_050527.1:13897841-13946446 GCF_002922805.2 Oryzias melastigma
GGAAACTGTTTTTCCTTTGATTACAAAGTAATAATTTAAAAAAATCAAAAGACACTTTAGTTGTTTTTAATAAAACAATCCTGGAATTTAAATTAAGAGTTTCTTGCTGTAAAATGCATTAAATCCAGCAGCAAGACCTTTTTTACCGAAAAGCTAGCTTGATTGCACTGATGTGTTGATGTATGTTGGATAGTGTTCGATTTCAAATGTGTATTTTTTGACACCAATGTACATATGATACAAAAAACAATAAAAATGTAAAAAGTGATGACCAAAGTTATAATTTAACTCCTTTTAGTAGTTAAAGCAAAGAAATTCAGTTTATGTTAATATGAACAACAGTGACATTGTTTCCTTGTCTTTCCATTTAATAATAAAAAATAAAAAAATTAAATAAACTAAAAAAAAAAAAAAAACTTTTACAAAACATTTACTGTGGCAATGTTTGTTGATGAACTCCAACATCTGAAAAAGGTATTTACAGTAAACTCTGAACACACATTTACATTTTCTACAATATTTTACACTTTTCCTGAGTAAAGTATATAAAAAGAAAAATAGGGATGGGGTGGAAGGGGATGTGCAAGTGCCATTTTTATCAGAATTAAATAACATTTTAGGAAACCAAAACATGTCTCCATTTAAAATTAAGCTTATCGCTACAGTGAAGAGTTCACAATTTGAAGTGCATGCTGAATAATATTTTTTTTAAATTATACGTTTAACAATCTTGCCTTATATAAAACACTGAATGAGGCTCCCGACTTGTTACAAAACAAGAGAAAAACTTTAGCCTTCTTTTTCCTAATTAGTAAATAATAAAACCTACAATTTGTGTTTTTTTAAACAGTAGGAGACTTAGGTTGTTATTCATTGAAAGGCTTTCATCTCTTAACCTGCCTACAAATACAGGCTAACTGATTAATGCAACTGGTCACAGCAGGAGGGACACTCTTCGTCTCCTCTCTCCAGCCCGCCAGGGCATCCAGAGCTTGTTTGGGGTCGCAGGGAGACAATTCATAAATGCAGTATATGGCTGCCAACTGGACCTCCCATGGAACACCTGCAGACAGCAGACAGTGTGATGTCAATTTTTTACGTAATAAAAGTATTTTACACGAGGAACCACAAACTTTAACAAACATAAATTGTAGTTTTAATGTTCTATCATTATTTTCATTATAATGAGGTGGTAAGTAAACCCCCATTTATGCATTAAAAGGTTTAGGTAATAACCAGACAGTGTGACAGCACTTTTTGACCAAATATAACTAAATATATTAACCACAGTATTTTACATGCAGGTTTAGATGTCATACCTTCTCTCTGTCCATGCTTTCCAAACGTGTTGATGACAGTGGCAACAGTGCTCACACTGGAAACACAATTCTCCTTCAAGCCCAGCTGACCAAGGAGTCCTATTTTAAAGTTGAAAAAAATAAAATCTAAACTCTCAATCAAAATCAACAACCATTTTTAGTTTATAAAGATACAGTAAAAAAAAAAAGCAGACAACTGACCAATGAGTCGAAGTACACCAGCAATGGTCACATCAGAGATGGGCTCTTGTTGATCTCTTGGTTGTGACACCCACAGGTTGAGCAGAGGCCACAACTCTTTACTGTCAAAATACAATTAACAAAATAAATATAAAAGTAAATAAACATACTTCATTTACATGTCTAAAGGAAGCAAAATTAACCAATATAGAAAAATAAAAATGTTCAACAATGCACAAAAGCTTTCATACCCTAGTACATTTTCAAAGGTCCACTTCCACTTTTTGTGCGAGCACAAGAGTTGCAAAGCATAAACCTGTTCCCAGGTTTCAGCTCCCAAGTCGTCTCCATAACGACCGTGCTTGACGAAAGACTGCTTTGACCCAGACTTAAGTTCAGTCAACGTTCGGGAGATCTGCTGCTCAATGTCCAAGGGAGGATTCTGTAAGAATATGCCAAATACCTTTATTAAGTTTTAAATTGTCCACTTCAATTTGCTTGAAGAAAAAACAAATGAGCATTAAAGCACAGATAATAAACATATAAGCTTATTTGCTTTTTACAGAACCACTCCTGTTTTGGGTGTTTTTGACATGTTCTTGTTGTATTTTTCTGATTATGGAGGACATTTCTGAAGAAAATTAAGCTTAAAACTGCATTTATGAGTATTTCTTTATTCAAATTATTATAGATTAGGAGCTGGCGTAACAATGCAGGTGGAAAAAGCCTTTAGGTGGGACGTAAAATCTATTACGGCAAGTAACAAGGTCCATTCTGATACATCCACTTGTAGATGACTAGATCCATACATGTCATTGTTTTCCTGGCTCAAAACTGTACATTGTACATATGAATACTGATTGCCATTTGTGTTGCACTGCTAATGTTAGTGTGGGGCTTTAAGCAAGCGATGGAGTGTAAACAGATTGATTTCGTCAAGTGGGGGCGGGCTTACTCCACATCAACAGTCCCACCCACAATTCAGCGGCAAATAAAAAAAAAAACTAATACTGCCCTGCAGAAACTATGTCCTAGAAAACAACACAAATCTGTTGATTTTGGCTAAAAACAACATAATTGTAATTAAAAGACGACTGGGAAAGTTTTTACATTGAATCAAAAGCACAAAGGAGTGGAACTGTAAATGTTTAGTCTGGACTAAGATGTAAACAAAATGTGAGAAATGTAATCTCTAAAAGCACCTTTTCCCAGTCAAGGAACGTTGAGAGGCAGCTGAGAACTCCATCTGGAGCTCTAAGTTTGGAGACGATGTGGATGGCCTGACACAGACAGCTGGAGTGTGATAGAACAGCGGGCCACGTTGACTCTATGAACAAAATCAACTTGGAAGAATCTGGAAAATCTACAATGAAAATAAGACCAGAAAAGAATTTATATACATATGACTGATAGATGACAAACTGTGTCAACTGATAACAAAAAATTAGAATCTTGATGTGTTTGGTGGAGTTTTCTTCTGAAAAATGTTGCGGGCGCAGAGACACGACATTTATTGATGAAAGTGAAACCCTTCAGAGGAAAACGGATGAAACGTCAAAATAAATCACAATTTAACCCTACATTTTTCTAAGAAAATAACTCAACAAATGACAAGACTGAAGACAACAGTTTGTCAATCTATTTTCACAATCATTGCCTCACATGTAAAGTGACCAACAAATAGTTCAACATTTTAAAATATGAGTTTAGAAACATGTTGGTAATTAGTTGTGAAATTTATTATGATGGAGCCCATCTAGTTCGAGAATTTTTATTACACAAGACACATAATTTTTATGAACAAGACAAGCAAAATTTAACTTTTGTGACAATAAATTTCAAGCAATTATACAAAATCAAACTCGACTCTCACAGCTTTTATCATAATGCCATGCATGATTTAACGTGCTTAGAGACAAAGGCTTAATTAAAAATAAATGAAAGATAGATGATGTTTTTTTTATTTTTTATTTTGGTTGGAAAATGTTTGCGCAACCATTTTTTCTTTTTCTTTTTCAGTTTTAACAACAATGTGTACAAGCTATTAATGCTGTGTTCACAATATTAAATACATATAATTAATATTTTTAGGGCTCAATAAATTAGATTTATACTTGGAAAATTCTAATGACTTATTTTCGCCTTTGTGTGACTAACTCTGTTAGAAAAGCGGCTTTGCACCGATATAAAATCACGTTATATTTGTAATGTGTGAAAAGTCGCTTTAAAATGTTGCTTACAAGCGCACAATCGCATTCTCTGCAGATCAGCTAAATAATATTGATCGTGTAAATAATTATGGTATGTCAAGAAGCATTGTAGGTCTTGAAAGAAAGACTTCAGGACAGGGGTGTCAAACTCAATCGCACAAGGGGCCAAAATCCAAAACACACTTTAGGTCAAAGGCCGAACAAGATAAACATTTATTAAACACACTAACACTAAACTTTTAAAACTTTAAAACCGTAAATATTTAAAATAATTATGAACTAGATATATAGCATTATCTAAGATCATGTTAGAGTGAAGGCCGGTTCTGGTCTTGGACTTCCCTCCAGCTTATGATTTATGGCCGCCATCTTTTCTGCCACCATGTCCCACTCTATAGATTTGCAGCTTTTCCAACTACTTAACTACTTTTAGAGACCCATTAACCCTTCCGCTCTCTTTGGGGTCCAGATGACCCCACTTTTAATGTAAACAAAGGAGAGCGGAAGGGTTAAAATAGATTGTTGTATGTGAGTGAAAAAGTTTAAAACACTAACCTTCAATAAGAATGCTGTAGGCCAGGATGCGAGCCCTCTCCCAGTCTCCCTTCTGTCTGCAGATTCCTGTGTAAACTCGACAGAGCGCCTGCGTGTAGTTCGTGCTGAGGGCATTTCTCTCAGCCTTCAGTTTGTTCAGGATGGCCCTGGTCATGTCATCTGACTGCAGGTTAAATAGAAATGAAAGAAAAAGAGATTGAAATGTAATCTATAAAAAAACTATATATATGTTAAATATTACTGATAATTTCCTTTTTCTGTTGAATTTTTTTTCAAGTTGGGGAAAAATGAAAAATTTGCTCCATCATCACTTAATGTACAAATTTGTCTTTTTGTGCAGTCTAAAACAAGGCAAACTGAAATCTAATCCTGAAAATGTTATTTTACCAGATAAATCACTCTAAAAAGATTGAATTTATAGATTGGAAATAGGATTTCATGACCATGTTTAATGCTTAAACATTAAATATTCACAAACAACTTTGTTTTTAGGGCTTTGGATAAATAAGGACAACAAAGTCCAACTCACCAAACCACACTGGCAAATGTCAGCAATGACCTCCTTCTCTTCATCTCTCAGTACAGGCTTTGTAGGCCGATTTCCTACATAAAGGTGACTCTGGACAACAGGCAGCACATCAAAGCATTGGTTCTCGATCTTCTTGAGAGCATTAATGAGGACATTCTCTTCAGACGATTCTTCAGTTTTTATGGACGTTGCTAGATGCGTCGGCTTCAGAATGTGAGGTGAGTTAGCTTTACATCTTCCATTTGATGATACTGAAGGTATTTGATTACACGTGGGAGAGCTGCTCTCGAGCTTCAGACATTTGCTGGCTGTAGGTGGAGACCGAGAAGACAAATGGACAGCTGGATTTTTGTCTCCCTTTGTGTCTGTCTTGGTGAAAGCTGTTAAAGCAGAGCTGTTGAAGCCGGATACCTGGCTGTCAGAGGAGGTAGGTAAGGATCTGTTTTCAGAAGAACAAAGGCCAACGTTCCCTCTGAGAATGCTCAGAGTACGGGCATGGGCCGAGAGATCCGGATACATGGTGTCAAGAATCCTCATGGAGCTTTCCTGAGAGGAACTTGTCGAGGATGATGAAGAGGATTTGACAGATGTCGAGGGAAAGCGACCGGGAACTGGCACTGCGTGTTTGGGGGTGGCTGAGCCGAACTGTAGTGGTGAAGAGGGGACTCCATTTGAAGGGACTGGGCTGTTCAAAGGTTTGCGACTGGGGGTTAAATGGATCTGGACAGGAGTGTGAGGAGATGCCAACTCATCTCTCGGGGATGGAAATGAAAGTTTTCCGATGGCATGCCTCGGACTGATCGATTTGCCCTGCTTTGGAGGTGTTTTCAGGGGGGTCAAGACAGGAGGAAGAGGAGGACCCATTTCACAAAAAAGGTTGCTGATTGAATCTGGGGTTTGGGGTGTAGATGGACTCGACTCTGAGCCTCTTTTTTGCCGCTTCTTTGCGTTACTTTTCTTGATAGATGAATTATTACTTCCTGCATCCGTACTGCCTTGAGGAAGGTCTTGAACATCAGCCTCTTCAACAATATCCTTTGACTTCATAAAGGAAACAGGACCCCCTTTATCATCAGAGATATCTCCTTTGTTCTTAGGGCCATCTGACTTAACAGAACACGGATGAGGTTCTAATATCTGGGGTTTCAAATTTACCAGAAGGGATGAAGGACTTGACTGTCCACAAACGGAGAGTGTATTCTCCTCCAACGACTTACAACTAACGGTTGCTTCCTCAGTGGATTCAGAAATTGGAACTGGAGAAGTCTTTGTTGCCACAGGTTCAGCAGTTTTAGTGTTGATGGTTGAAGGTGCTATTTTGTCCGCAGAAGAGTTCTCTTCTGCATTCATTTCCAGGCTCTTTTCACAGCTATTATTTGCTGTGTTACTGTTTGTTAAGTGAGTATCCTCTAGTAGTTCTACTGGTAAACCTCCAACCTCCACTGATCCATCTGATGTGGCAGAAGATGACACCAGCGATGCTGGAACAGGCTCCTCAACAGGCGATATTTCCTTGGAAAGATTTGTATTCCCGTGGTCTTTTTCCAGTAACTCAGCAAGGCCGCTGGAGTCGCTCTGTTCCGCCTCTTTTTTATCCACCATGTGTTGGGATTCCTGGGTTGTGGTTTCCAAGAGGTCCACATTGTCCTCCTGAACAGCAGAATGGTTTGGACTGTTGTGGATCTCTAGGGATGACCTAACATTTATAGACTCGTGTTTCTGGGGATCATCAGGGGGAGTTCCTTTAGCCATGTCATCCGTTTCCATAGATTCTATGTCCTTGTTTTGAAAGACAGAAGAGGAAAATACCGTGAAGACAACAAAGACCTCACAGCATCCAAACTTTAGCTAGCTATGAATACTACAACATCAAGACTTTAATCTTTTAAGATTCAAAAAAAGAATATCAAATCATAAAATGTTCATGGAAATGAAGTATTTTAGGGTGTATTCAGAGTGGAAAAGCCTGTTGGTCTGGTCTGAGTCTGCTTAATTTGGTCCGAATCAAGTCTTGATCCTTACATTTGGTCCGTATTCAGACAGCCGACAACCAGACATTTCTGATTCTAGCAAAAGCTTGTAAACAAAACTACGTGACTAAAGATCTCTTCAGATATTGTCCAGGAATTACGAGCAATGACTGGAAGAAATCCTATGCTTTGTAATCCTTGTTGGGATAGTTCAGTTATTAATTTAACACTTCACTGACCAATTTTAAACATCTGTAATCAAGGCTGTTTTTGTCTAGTTGGTCCGCCTTTTCAGACCGAGAAAAACAGGGTTTACAATCAAAATAAATATACAGACACTCAAAAAAATTGCATGTAAACAAAAACACTAAATACGACGAAGTTCTTACCAAGTCGAGTAGAGGAGATATGACAGGAGGCATTGGTTTAAACATCTCTGTTATTTCTTTCACAGTCATTTCAAAGCTGTCTCTGTCTGTAAACTTAAGTTTCTTAGATTTCTTTGTGACTGGGCTCGTTTTTGTTCGCTTCCTGACACATAAGGTCCGAGGAGAATCTTGAAGCTCAACATCATTCTGTTCTTGAGGAGGTGCTTTTGACGAGGAGATCAGAGCTTTTGTCTGGACTTGATCCCTGTGGGATTCAGTGTTTTTTTGAGAACACGATTCTTCAGCTGCTGAATTCAAAACTTGGTTTTGTAAAGAGAGAGGAGGAACTTGATTGGAACTGGACCCTGCAAATAGAGACAAAACAGAGGATTGTAAAAAGAAAACAAAACAGAAAAAACAACTTGAGATCAATTTGAAAAAGACAAGATTTTAGAATGTCTCACCTGGGAAGCACAACTGATCTGCAGGATCTTTTGGCACCACACACGTCCATATGTCCTGCAATAGCAGTTTAAGCTTTTCTGGAGAAGTACACAAAAGATGAATAAATAAGAGTGAATGACTGAACAAAACTTTTTTTCAACAGCACTTTACAACACCATCAGGGTGCCAAAATACTTTAAAATAAAAAACAGCACACAATTACAACAGGTGATAAAATACATTGAAGACAAGAATTTTAAAAAACGACTGAAGGTGAATATGTGTGTACTTGTCATACAAACAGACAAAACTGAGCAAATTACATACCTTTGTCAACCTTTGGCTCTCTGGGTGCGTCTGTTTGAGTCTTTGTGCTTCTGTAGTCTGTTATGAAATAAACCAGATGACTGATGTTTTTTTTTCTTTCTAAGTTACCATAATCATTTTAATTTTAATGGGAATTTCAAACTTGGCCATAAAGCTCCACATCAGGCCAAACATAGAAACGTTTATATCGGTTACTTTCAATCTTACCTTTACACTGTTCTCTTTCCAGTTTCCTCAGTCTCATCTACAAAGGAGAAAAAAAAGTCAGCTAAACCAACATTTTTCTCTCTGATTGTCAATTATCCAGCTGCATACCTGAAGGTCATAAATGTTCCTTTCAAGCAAAGCCTTCTCTCTGGCCAGTTTAGAAATTTGAAGATTCTGACTACAACTTGAGTCTGAAACAAGATAAAAACACAGACGTATAATTCAGTAACAAAACAAGAAGTATTACACAAGCAAAGATTAAGCATATGTTATGAACCTTAAATGGGGAATTTATTTAAATAAAATTTTTAGAACTGACCTTCAAGAAATTGAACTTTACTTTCAAGACTTTCCTTCCTGTTGGATAAAAAACAAAAACACTATTAGATATAAAAAACACATGTTTATAATTATTATATATATGTAAATTAAATCAAATAGGTATTGAGTCACAAATGGCATCATAAATAAATCCAGATATAATACGATGTCTTACAAGCTTTTCATGTTTGCATTCTCCTCCATTAGTTTTTCTACTTTATCTGCGTTTTCCTGACATTTCTTCAAGGAGACCTGTGTTGGTATGAATGAAAACAAACATGAATGGTATGAATTAGTCATTTCATTACTTATAAACAATACTGACTTTGAATCATTGCTTTGTTTGATTACCTGAGTTTGAAGCAAATCGTTTTCGACAGCTGCCTTCTCTGTCCCCAGTTGTGCATTTTTAATCACTTGAGCTTCGGTCAATTCTGAAGAAAAAAAATTTCCCCTTAAGCTGTGGGCGGGACCGTTTAAGCAGAGCAACCCCATCCCCTCTTCCCATCATCCATAACTAAAACCTGTTTACACATTTAATGAATTTTAATGTGAATTCATTTTACCTTTTAAATACTTCAGCTGTTCTTCTAGGTCCTCAATTCTGAGAGATATGACAAATATTAATTTTGAGATTTAAAGCACATAAAAACATTTTTTGAGGGAAAAATCTTGTTTATAAAAATAAAAAAGACCCACAACTTACTTAGTTAATGCTTTTCTGTGTTCTTGTTTTAATTTGTCCATGTTCTCAGAGAGATGTTCACATGATATTAGGGCAACCTGTAAAGATCAGGAATATAAATGTAGCTGGTATTACAAAAATACACACTGTCATCAGAGTAGCATTTGAATCAACTACAAAAACATGAACTTACTTTTTTTTCTTCCAGCTCTGTCTGCAAAGATTTATAATCTACCATCCTCTGCTCCATAGTAACCAATTTAATCTGGAGTTCTTCCAGTTCTTGTTGAAGCCTTATGGTGTCACTGCAAGTGTTCAAATAAGATACATTATTGTATTTCCATTCATTAGTTGATGTTAGTTTTTGAAAGTCTCATTAAAATTGAGCTTAAGGAACATAATTAAAGCACAACATTAAACACTGATGTCCATAGGAATTTATACAAGATGTCAAAACCTGACTTGACAGCGAAGCGCATGACTGGTAAGTAACAACTTTTTTTAAGGACTAATACTTTGAGGAAATTATTACTTTTATTAATAGTTAAAAGTTAAGTTTATAAAGGAAATAATTATTTCTATTTATTTAAAAAAATTAAGCAAATAAAAATTAGGGAGGGTATTATACAGGTTTGCTTCCTCCCACTCCCTTTTAAAATATTAATTTAACTCTTTTAGATAAACCAATTAATTATTGGTTTCAATGTGTCATGCACTGTTCACATAAAAGCTAATAGGTTTATTTGTGGTTGGTAATAATTATAATTGAATTATTTACATGTTTATGAATGTATATTTTCTTTTCAATGTATGACTTTTTTCCCCAACATTTTTTACATTTCTGTATAAATGCATATTTTTGTCGTTTGTACTCCTTTGTTTTATTTTGGCTTTGATTGCTGAAATAAACCCATTTCAAACCAAAATTGATTTTCTTGACCCAGAGACCCAAACTTTAGTGATTTTAAAAAAAAAAATACAATGTAAACACACACACTCCCTATTGGCTAAAATATTGTAAATTTTTGAGTCGTTATTTCATTTTAAGAAAGTCATATATATTACAAAAAATATCTTAAAGAACCGATTTATGATTTCTACATTATTGGCAACATTCACAGATCCATCACCAGATTGTCACTGGTCTTACTACATTTTCTCCACTATCATTTTTAATTATGGAAAATGCGCAGGTCGTGTAAAATAACAAACACAGCATCCTTATATCCTTTAAAAATATTCAATTAAGTCATTTGTGGTTAGACAAAAGTGATAAGTATTTCCATTTGAAACTTACTCTGAAACTGATATCTTTTGTTTCAGTGCCAGAAATGACGATACGTATTCTGTTAGACTCTGGTAAAAGAAAGGCGGAAAAACAATCAAACATTTAGAAGATTTTTGGACAATTCCATTTCTCTCCGACATCGTTGATCGTCTAACTCACTGACCTGATGCAAAGCAGAGCAGTTTGCACAGTTTCCAAAGGCTGCCTCCGCGGCAGTTTCTGCCGTTTTGGTCTGAGTGTCTCCTGGCATCATAGCAACACAGGAATTCTCACCGGAACTCGCAAAAAATTGTTTATACAGCATGTGAAGTATGGTCTGTGACTTCGTAGAAAAATTTCCGACAGGTTCAAAACAACTTCACATCTTCGTGTGCCCCACGTTGATTGAGGACCCAAGCTGGGTCCTTCCAAGGGAAGTCTTATAAAATGCCATAATTTTAACAAATGTATTTCTTTTCTTGTTAGTTGCATTAATGTAAAAAAATCAATAGAATTTAACAATTAACTTAATTAAAAATACTTAAATATATATAAGTAATAACTTAACGAGTTTTTCCAGTTGGCTGTGTGGGTTTTTGTTCAGGCAGCTTGCTACCCTGCCATCGGGTTGGCGCCGTTGGGTTAGCGCATGCATAACACACTTGGAACTGTCTGCAATTTTTTAAGTTCATTAAAAAGTAATGAGTTTATTTTGCATGTTTCAAACATTTTTCCATATGCATTTACAAATTACGTATCGGCTGAAACCAACTATATGTCTTATATATCTACAAGTCTCTTTTATATTTTAAAGGGCTTACGGCCATTACCCGTGCAGTCCCTGGTGGTCTAGTGGTTAGGATTCGGCGCTCTCACCGCCGCGGCCCGGGTTCGATTCCCGGTCAGGGAACGCCTTTTTGCATTATTTGTTTTTTTCTCTTTTTGCTTCTGACGTCATTCTTTTGAAATGACAATCTTTTGAGTTATGAGTACAATACCCATTGCTGCTGCTGCAAGCCCTCATTTTTGAAGTTGCGAAGTGCAGTTTGAATTTGCTTTCACCAAACATAACACACAAAAACTCTTATCGGAAAAAAAATCGCTATTTACTTTTTTCATAATTTTAATGTGTTTTACTTTTTGAACAGAAGAGTGGAATAGAAGTCTTTAGGCGGGCATGATCAACAATCAAATGAGTAAAAAGTTCGAATGCCAAATCCCAGGGCAGATGTTGACTGTGTATGAGAACTGAACTGAACGATCAAGTTCGCTCTTGATTGGTAAGAGTGTTTATCATAGAAATGTTGATTCTGATCAACTCAGACTAATAACTGCTTACTGATGTCATCTGGGTTCAACATAGCGGGGTCTGTATTGTGAAAATAGGGTGACTGAAGTGACTTAATACAGTTGGAGTCAAAAGTAAGCCATCTGTGGGTGACATCACACTCTCTTGGTCCAGTTCTCTTTTACAGTCAGTGGTTGGGAATGGGACAAAATTTCATATTGGGAACAGTGTGCTTAATGTCAATTGCCAGTAGAGGGTGGTGTTGTACTGATCTGAGTCTGTCAGATCCCATTCTCAGGTTTTCTCTCTGTCATTTCAACTCTCCACCCATCATTTTCAGCACATCCACTGGCTCACAGAGAACCATAACTGACACAGTAACTCATTGCTGTAGTTAAAATAAACTTCACTATAACAAACATTGGGAAGTATGGTAATCATTTTGTGGCATTATTTGCAAACACATAGCGGGACATTATGTATTATCTCTAGACATTCAAAATAATCACTTGTTGCGTATAAACTTAGGTACTGTGTTGGAAATGTTATTCTATAGCTCTACTAGTGTCTGTAAGGCTGAGCACAAACTAATAAAAGCATGTGTTAATGCAAACCTGCTGCATTATAATCATTACACTGTGTTCCATCCATTTATGCTGTTTATCCAAAGTTTATTCAAACCTTGCATGTATGTATCTGCCAAAAATGACATGTTTTTTTACAGATAAAACTTCCACTTTAAATTAAAATTCCAATTTGGAACAGAGTAAATTTGTCCTTTTTTGATTTATAAATCAAAAGAAGTAGACAATTTCCTGTCTGTAACTCAATGTGCTTCTCAACAGTTCTTTGTTCTCTGGCATCAGGTTTTGATCCCATAATCCATGTGGTGAGTTTGTCAGAATTTCTGTAGGTCTATCTCTATGGAAAGATAATAAGAGTTCTTTTCTAGCCTCGAGGCTAAGGGATCAACTCTCTTCAAACAGTTGTAGATAGAAGTAGCCATGCTTCTTTAAAGTGGAAGGTGAGTGCTCTCCGGGTTTCCTGTCTGTCCCACAGATAAGTTGTACCTGACATGTGCAAGTTAATGTTTTGGACGTTGTCAGATTTTCTCCTGTTAGCTTTAGGTATCTGCATGTAAGCCTTTGTTTGATGACTATCTTTGTATAAACAAAGACTCATTACCCTCTTTGTCCTATGTCTCCTATCTGTTGAAAAGCTAAAAGTGGCAGTTGTGATTAAGAGGTTGACCTCTTTTTTTCCCCTCTGTCAAAAAGAGATCTTAATTCTGAGTTGTTTTGAATAAAATAACTGTCATGGTTTGAAAGTGCTTCAGATTTGTCAAGATGTTGCCAAATGTAAATGTTTCATATTCTATATCTACCGGTACTTGAATCTTCTAATGGTGCTTGACTGTTCTCACAGTGCCTGCTTATTTGGAGGAACTCTGCCATCCTGCCACAGAGCAGAACCTCCATTTGAAGTAAATTGGTGAGCTTTACTTGAATTGGGTAAAGTGTGAGGATTCTGGACTGCTTGTGTGTGTGGCCCTGTGATGAACCTGTGTTGCCTATTTTCTAATGACAACTGAAATACTCCCACCCATGTGGAGAACATGCATGGAAAACCCTAAAGATATATGCTCATGAAAAAAAGCCATTGAAACTTTGACCTAAATTTGTCAAGAACTGTCTCCAAATGCACTTTTTTAAAGATGGAAAAATGATAATTTGCCAATTAGTAGAGTGTAAGTTTTAGGTTTTTTCGTAAAATGCACACAAAAACAAAAACTGACTTAGAAAGACACAATGTCCAACTAAAGGCCACAGGGATTACAACAATATTTTGCTAAATAGGAGATGCCTGAAGAATAAAGCACAGACCTAATATGGCATTAGTGTTGATATGGGAAACTGCAGTAGTTAATACCACACACCTTTGGATTTGACTTAGGTATTGTAGTCATTGACTGTGTATGAGAACTGGATCGACTGAGTGTGATGTCAGCGAATAAAAAATGACTTACTTCTGGCTCCAACGAAAGAAAGTAATTTCAGTTGCCGTTTTTTTTTTTTTTTTGCTGTTTAAACAACGCCATATTGAAACAAGACGACTTCAATATGCAGTGATTGGTCCAAATCGGGTTGAGTCAACATTTCTTTGGCAACCACTCTCTCTAATGACGAGTGAGCTTGTTGGAAGGCCAAACCCCTCAATCAAACTTCTTGAACTTTCAGTGTGAGACCACATACTTCTATTGAGGCATCTGATTGGCCAGTTTATAACTTACATTACAGAAGAAATATAGTGAAAAAAATGCTTTATCAAGAAGATGTTAAAAAAAAGGTATCAGAGCAAGAATGGTTATTCTGACGAAAATAATGACTGAGTGAAAGTTGTTTATTTCTTTAAAGAAGTCTATATGATTTTGGCTTTTTGGGATCATTAAGTACTTCCTATTTGGAAAGCCAGGAGTCACTCAGTCCAGTTCTTTTATACAATCAATGGTTGAACTGCATACTCAAACCAAGAGAGCACTAGTGTCCATTTTACTATCAAACATGGGGATGGTTGAAGGCGATATCATTAGGTCATCCAGTTTTAGTTTTATATGTTGAGTGTTGACATTCTTAGTCAAAGCTTATTTTTTTTATTTGTTTTTTAACACTAGTATACTATGTATTGGAAATGTTGAGGTTTTCTGCCAATGTGCCAAGGAAGCACATTGAGACTAATTTGATTCCAAAAAAACAATTATCATTATAGCTTTTTCACAAGATCCTACCAAAACATAAACAAGCGCCCACATTATCACCTAAAATTCTCTTGAATATAATATTGTTACTCATTAATATAAAATCATCTTGAACTATAATGGATCATTTTTAGCCAAAAATTCCACCAGTGGGACTCAGAAATAAATACCTGGTACTGAACAGTCCAGGTAAAGTTTTACAGATTCTTTGTATTTCTTGCAAGATATAGTTAAGTGTAAATTAAATAAATGTAAAAACAAACAAGTAAACATTAATTAATAACAAATCCATTCCCATTTTAGTTTCAGAAAGTTCCGCCCACTGTTGTTTTTCCACCTCAGAAAAATTCAAACAAAAAGTTATCAGAACATAACAACACACTGTATGGTCACGTCTTAGTAAAATTGACTGTTTCTACTCATTAGACTTTAATGATGCCTTGATCACTTTTTGCTGTCATCACGTGTGTTTTCCTCTGTGATAGTCGTTTTTATGTTACAGTAAATTAAATCTACCATGCCTCAATCAAAAGGGCATTTTCCAGTTTTGACTATCCATTTATATTCATTTTGAGATGTTTTGTTAATGGTGTAGGTTGACTCCGTTCAATTCGATTTGATTATCAACTTACCTCAGACAGATCCTGATCTGGTTGGATCGCAGGAATAGAAATGAATGGTTTATTTTTCTGACAAGTAGTTTTTAGTTCATTTGACTCTCGACAGAAGGAGCACTTATTACCATATCTACCAAACAAGAACTAAGACTATTTTACATAAAAACTATGCTTGGTGTAGCTGAAATTTCGGATTAAAAAATGAATTGTATATAAACAAATGCACTGACATTGGACTCTTTAGAAACTTTTTTGCTCAAAGGGACAAAATCTAAATGAGATCCTGGTCTGCGGGCCAAATACATTTGTTTGCATGTCATGAAATAAAAGGAGAAAATAAAGTATATGGTTTGATTTATTTATTTTGATTCTGTTTTCATTAAGGTAACACACATTAGTAAGAATAAAAAGTCAATAACGTTTGTTGAAAGCTTTAACAACAAGGCCTCATTGGCCATTTTTAACTGAAAAATAAGAGCAAGCTAAAACAAACTTTCTTCCAATGAAAACATCAAGCTGGGATCCTAATGACAGACGTGGAGCTGATCTTTTGACTTTATCCATTTGCCGTTGTCGCTCCATCTTGGCTAGCTAAAAAAGGCCGCTAAAGGCATCGGGAGTGACTGTGAAGTCTAACACACAAAAAAAGTCCAGGGCTGCGTTACCCATAGCTGCAGGCAAAGAAAGTGCTAACAGCGCCACCCGGAGACCAAAACGAGTAAGCGGTTTTAACTAAGCACTCCGCAGCGTCTGCAGCCGCCACTTGGCGGGCCAAAAGATAACCTTTGGGGGGCCAAATTTGTCCCGTGGGCCCCACTTTGGGCACCCATGTTTTAGACATACCTCCGATTCTTTTTTTATTGACTACCTAAAATTGTAATTTCTGTCAGTATTGGTTGTTAGCATTATCACATGCTGGTCCATGTTGTCATGTTCTTCAAAGTCCAATATTTGCTGACTAGATAGTGGTGTCTCCTGTAAACAAAAATATTTTTACTCAATACTTTAGTTTATTTACCTGACAATTTTTTAACCCACTGACCCTAACTATTACCTATAACTGGCTAATAATTAGCTCAAATATTTGATGGTATTTTAAGCATTACATTAGCACATTACTATTTGAATTTTTTTTAGTTTCAAAGCAATCTGGTAATCACGCCACGAAAAGCCCTAAAAAGATATACAAGAACAAGGCCAAATCCAAATTATTCCCTTAGCCCTCCAATTTTTGAGACATTTGGAGGAGTAGGAATGTACGAAATTATTTTCTTAAGGGTAATGTGTAGGGACTTTTGACTGTGTATCCCTCCCCGCAAGGTTGTTTCTCATTGTGCTGTGTCGCGGAGGAGAAACTAATTTCTTTACATTGGTGTGCTCTGAAGCACAGAAAATTACATTTAAATCCAAGTATTGACTTTCTGCTTTAGCAAAGTTATAAAAATATGTTATACATTTTCAAAGCGCTAGCAGCTAATCGAGGTGGTAGCGAATCTAAGACACTATTTTTCCATAACTGTACTCTTGGAGGGATAAATGTACAGGTAGGGAGAAGCCGTAGGAGGATTTTGGATTTGGTCTAAGTACATGCAAGCACACACAAAAGCAAAACAAGGATTTTAGGTAACATGTTATTTTTAAGCATACATTTACAGTCTTTATATTCCACAACTGGAGAAGAAAGTTAAACAAATGCAAACAGTTGAGCAAAGCCTCAATGATGAAATCCAGTATGACTACTGTCAGTTTTTAATATCTAGTAGAACATTTTTATTTCAGGACATTATAATGGCAACTCCTTTTGTGAATGAGTTTTCCAAAGAAACATAACTGATCAGAAGAATTTCCTCTGTAGAATTGAAATTTTATTTCACAAAAAAAAAGAAACACTAACAAAAAGAAATAACTATCATCTATCAGTGCTTTTAAACCATGAGCAATATTCTAATACAAAAGACAATTTTGCATCACATGTCTGCATACTATGCAGGGTCTACTTGCACATTGATGCATGACAGAATTGAACCAGAGATTTTAGAAACATATTTCACTTTGCAAAATCCAAATGAAAAACACATAAATATGATTTTAAATGTTTTCTAGCATTTGAATTATTAAATCCATCTCTTGGCCATAATATATTGTAAGAAAATGATATATATGTACTGCTTCTCAATACAGACACCCTGCTACACTGTATTGTAAGGCTAATAAATAAAACACACAATAACCTGTACATAGGATACACAGTTCATTAATACTTTCCTAAGTTTTGAGAATATTGCAACGCATCTGTGAAGTCAAAGTGACAGTTGTAGCACCACTGAGCTAAACGTTAACAGGTTTTGGATGTAGTACAGCTCTTCAGGATTCCCAAGCTAATCAGATTGAATTCTTGGACATTAAAGGATAAACTTACAGTATTGCTTTAGGTCTTTTAAAAATCCCTTTTTAAAAATATGACTGTCAGACTTAAGAGGCCAGATCAGACCAGGTGAGTCACATTTCTTGTATTATTCTTGTGTTTCTTCAGACATTTTTTCTGCATGTTGGCCTCTGCTAAATTCTTCTTTATTTAGCACTCTCCTTATCCCAGTGCTTTTCATATATATTTTTTATATTCAAAAACCCAAACACAATGGGGAAAAGTGAGGACTCCAAATGCTTGCTTGCTTTCACCAAAATCTGTGTTCATCTCCTGCTTGAACAGAACAAAATGCCTCTTTTCAAGTAATGAACACATAAAAAGTCTTTTGATGAACAGGCTGGTTCAGTCAGAGATACTTGATCTAATTACAGATTTGAATTTGAACAGGACTGGCAGCACTGCTTCCCATAGAACTTGTGGTTGCAGACGCCATGCTGGGGAACCAGGTAACACCAGTTGAAGTAATCCTTGCACAGGAGATCTGTGGGAGGAGGGAAAAGGGAAAACATAAATCAGTTAAACAATTGTCCTCCACCTATGCAGAGGGTTGACAAATGAGTTTAGCAGACAAAGATGGACTTTGTAAAAAGACCTTTCTTCTCTGCTTGTGGGCAGAAATTGGTGTTGCAGGCTTGAGACACTGGAGGTTTAAGATGAAGGGCACAGCCAGATGACAGCTTCCCCTGGACCTGACAGTGGACGGTCCTGGACTGCACTCCTCCGCCACATGTTACTGTACACTAAGCAAGATAGCACAGCTTACACTGTACCCAAAGTCTAAATACAGGTTTGTTGATTACAGAAACATTTCTGGGAGACATTTTCAAAAACAAGTACTCAAAGTTCAACATCAAACTTATTTTCAGTAAGGGGCCACATTCAACTTTTCTGATCTAAAGTGGGCTGGACCAGTAACATAACAGCAAAACAACTTGTGGTCAACTTGTTTTCTGTTGCTTTGTTTATATTTTGTTTTTTCTCAGTTGGAAAAAATGCCTCATATAACCTAGTAGCCTAATCACTTATTACTATTAGAGCTATTATTATTATCTTTTTGACAATTACATTTTGGTAATTGTGGTGTCACACCTGATCATTTTTAGAGCAACTTAACAGCGGTGAGGCTAGCAGGAAACCTAACTGCATCTTACCCAGACGTGGCAAATGCTTGCAAAGAAATGTTGTTTATTTCTTGATCTTTTGTTATGTCTGTTTCTTTTCCTTCGCTTCTCCTAGTGGTGGAATTGTGCATTGCAGCCATTTCTTTAAAGCACAATAATTCGCTACAGGAATGGGTTAGAAATGTGATTTTTTTAAAAAAAACATCCTTATATATTTTTTCTCTTCATGACTGGGCTGGATCAAACCATCTGGCTGGTTGGATGTGGCCATGGGTTGCGTGTTTGACACTGCTGAGTTAGATGGACCACAGAGCTACACAAATTAGCACTTAGGCTATATGTTCACAGGATTCACGTGTTGAGTCTGGCAGCAGTGTGTTTTGGGGATCAAGTTGCTATTTTCCAGACTTTAAATATCCAAACTTTAGCAAGAATTTGCATCAAATCCACCAATCGGGACTCAGTTTTGGCCCAGGACCTGTAGAAGCAACCCATTCTATCTTGTCATACAGTATATGGACGTATGGTTCAGCCCCCTCCATGTCACTTTTTGACACGGAGGGGGTCAAGACAATAATCCAGACGAAAATGCCAAAAGAGAAGTGGTAGATCCAAAATTGAAGCGGGAATTGTGTTAGGTGTGAACGTAGCATTCGACCAGTGTCTAAGGTGCATTATTTTTTGGTGTGTAAAAAGTGTAGGTTAGGTAATCCTACTACAACTTACTTGAGACCAAGAAGAAGATTTCCACTCTGGTGGATAATGGAGGAGGGGCTGAGGTGGATAGGTGCGTAGGGGGGTCACCCTCCGATGGATGGCGGGGGTTGTGTGAGAACGACACTCAGCCATGATGCACGGCCTTTGGAGGTCAACTGTGGGCTTGGGAACATGATGGCACTTCTTGGCAGGAAGTTCCCTGTATTTCCCAGCAGTATCCTACAGCATGGATGCATAACATTATTGTGTAAGCTGCACATCTGGAATTCAACCCAAAGACAACATTTTTATTTGAGGAAACTCAGCTTCCAGTACACACCTTCTCTGCACATTTGATGAAGCGTGTCTGATAGCCTTGGCCACACTTTGCTGAACACTGAACATTCAGATCAGAAGATACAAAGGATTCAGCTCACAATGATTGAGTACAACTGTACAACTATTCCCTGATTACGTTTATTTTATACCCTTTTGCCAGTTCTAGTTACTGCTTTTGAATTACCTCTTGCCACGTGGAGACAAACCACTGGACCTTGCGTTGTTTCTGGCATCGTTTGATGAAGCACGGTTCCTGACTGGGGGGTTTCTGCAGGCCGGCACACTTGGTGTCTGGCAGTGTGCGAGTCTGAGCGTCTGCCTTGGCGCTCGTGCACAGAACAGTCCTCTTTTTCAAACCGTTGCCACACTTATGTGAGCACTGCCAAAGGGGTAAAGAAAATGACAGAAACACAAGACACATGATGTGTTTTTTTCTTTCCTTAAAGAGTACAACAACACAGACCGACATTAAAGGGTAACCATAACTAAAATTAACTTTTTTTGGCTGTTGACCTCTATAAATGGGGCTTTAAAAGTGGTGGAAGTTGGTCATTGTCCAAGTTTTGACAAATTAAAATAAACTTATTTAATTCTTGAAAATTGCAACATGGATCACTAATATCGCATATCACAAGTTTTTCTACTGTCGTGCAGCCTACTATCTACACACTTGGCATTTGTGGCGCATCAAAAACGTGCTTAACGGGCACTTTTAGCATATGGTGTTCACACTGGAATGTCGCTACCTGATACTATCGCATGTGCTCACAGCTGGAAGAAGCTTGGTGCGAAATCTCGCAGATATTGCTCTAGGTTTTTTCTTTTGCAGCTGTATTCTGATTTATGAAAGACTTGGTGTCATATAATCCCTGCTAGGAAGGATTCATTTATACTTAATAGTAACTTTTTTGCATGGTTGGCACTTTCGTGTTTAAAAAAAATGCTACCTATACATCACAACCAAGTTAAAGTCCCTGACTGGTCATTGTTCAACTGGTTTAACTTTTGACGCATTCTAAGAGCGTAAAGCCCAAAAACAGTCTTAAAAACTTGTGTAGTGACGTATTAATGTATTAATTTTGAAGGGGGAAGCTTAAAACCTACATATATTGAAACCTACATCAGGAGTGTCCAAATCCAGGCCTCAAGGATCAGCTTTTCCAGAAACCCCGCCGTATCTGTTGCTGATTACCTGGGTCGGTGTGTTTGGCTAATAAGGTAGCTTCAATGGCAGGTTGGTTAAAAACATGTAGGGCACCGACCCTCAAAGCCTGGATCTGGACACCTCTGGTCTACATAGACTTTTCCTTGAAAGAGGTTTCTTGAACTAGTGTTTCCAAGCACACTGTGAACCTAGCACTACATTTTTTTGTCTCAATTTGACTTCACAGCTTACGGTAAAGTCTGAGCCAGAATGTTTGAAAGTGCTTCAAAGGGTTACGAGTTCCAATAATAACAGGGCTGTGACACACTACACGGTGCCACAATGTAACAGAGGAGAAGTAAACTGTACACCTTCTGTGTCGCTTCCTTTGGGAACATTATGGGTAAACCTCATTTTAAAAAGTGACCGCACACAATGCATTGGGGCTGAAGAGAGAATCAAGCAGCTCAAGTCTTAAAGAGGACATTCATGGTTTAAAGCCAGTGAGATCATGCTCATAAACTGTGTTAAAGGCATCAAAGCAAGGTTTCATTAGAACACAATGTGTGGAGCGCTTTGGGCCGCATGTGCAACACAGAGAATTTTTGATAGAGTTGTGGATTATACCTTTGTGCTATTTAAGACATACATTGACATCATTCTAGAATTGCACAAGAAAGGGCCCCTCGCATGCTTACCTGTGACCACGGCCCAGTGGTCCAAACCGGGGGACAGCTGTGTACGTTGCAAGTCTGCCTCCTGAGAGGAGCAGGCTGAGCGCAGCCAGAGTCGGCCAGGGCGTCCACATTGTTCTGGTTGGTTCTCTGCACGCACTGAACCTGCCGCGTCTGCTCCCCTCCTCCACAGCTCCGGCTGCACACCCCCCACTCTCCCACAGACCAGCTGGGACAACACAACACAGGCCCACTGAGTAAACATGCCCAGCTTCTCCATCACTCATGCAGACAAGTCGGAAGGACGTCATGAATAGTAATACCGTGACTGTACGGTGATATCAGCTGCTGGAGGCTCCCGGTCCATTAATCTGTGCGGAGGATGTTTGGTACTTTATCAGAAATTCTCAAAGTCAGCTTTTCCTCCCCTTTTTGGCTTTACCTGAGCTCTGTTTTTTTACTGCACAGGTGAAACCAATACAATGCATGTATATATCCCTGCTTCCTCCCCTCTGCTCTTGGTTGGTTTGTTCACTCAGGCCGTCATGTTCCTATTCGCAGCCTAATTACCCGCCTCAGCGCTTGTTTGGCTTTTCAGATAAACTTACTCAGCTTTATTCTAAATAGCATTCTTCATGTATTCCTGACATCATCTATAGCAGGCCTCACTCCACAGAATGTTAGACATCTGTTTGTGGGTGACTAGCAAGCCAGAACAGCTGAAACTGTAACTTAAACCCCATTTAAAAAAAAAAGAAAAAAAAAGTCAAGCCCCCTTCTTACCTCTGTTTTTCCAAACTCAGTCCTTATTACCAGTAAAACTAAACAGGGCTGTATCTTTATTTCAAAATGACCTCCATTTGTACTGAACACATTAAACTTTAACGAAAAAAAAAGAAAAGAAGTTTGGATAAAAATTTAATACATATTAAGCCCTCTTAATACCTCTGCATGGGAGATTTGTTTTCTTATGTCTTTCTTTCCCAACCCTTCACCTCAGAATGTAATGAGTCAGCTAATCCTGAGCCTTTTAACTTCTTTTAAATCCTGTTGTATTTGTTACTGACCTGTAACTCACGATGGAGGCAGCTTAATCCCTCATCAAACACAGTCTGTCATCCTCTACCTAAGTTCCCCCTCAGGTACCCGCACAGCCTGTGATGATCCCAACAGCCCCAAACTATGAGGAAACTATAAGAATACAAAAAAGTGGTCCTCTCAAGGCTTTCAAGTGGGACTTGCTTTTGCAGTTAATGATAAAAATAAAGAGAAAACAGCTTTAAGATGTCTTATCTTTGTTTTGATTAACATATTTCAACAAAATAAAATAAAGAAAAAAAAAGTGCAACCCTGAAGTCTTTTTTAATCAGTGTTTCATACAGAATAACTGCTGGCTACATTATGACATCATATCAACATGTATCATGATATGAGCTTTTGGCTCTTGCAGTCCTCATATGACTTTCTAAACTCATAAAAAAATAAATATGGGAATTAAAAATA
The DNA here is from genome assembly GCF_002922805.2 of Oryzias melastigma. Lineage (NCBI taxonomy): Eukaryota > Metazoa > Chordata > Actinopteri > Beloniformes > Adrianichthyidae > Oryzias > Oryzias melastigma. The sequence continues at coordinate 13,920,789 of NC_050527.1, forward strand.
AAATATCCATCATATCTCTAAAGCCGTTTTATCCTTACTTCTAATCTGAATCATAGCACAGCAAGAAAGTCACACAATGTAAATAGGCAAGCATAACAAAAAAAAAAATGTAAAAAAAAAGTAAAGAAGTAAAGTCTTTGACAGATCACTATATTGAAAAACAGCATGATATTACAATAAGTGTCGAAATTTATTATGACCAAAGGACAGAGATGGAAAATCCACTCTTGTGTAAATTGTTTTTTACATTAATAAAAGTTTATGATATATTTAGTGATATTAACTAATCATAATCTAAATAAATCAAAATATCTAAATATTTAGATAGGCTAAAAAGTGCATGTTTTCTCTTAGGGTTTGGGTCAAAACAGCCATACATTTTAAAGTGTCATCATCTATTGACCTGTTGTAAAAGAGTTCCCGGTGGTCTTTTGGTCATGATTGTGCCGTTTTTAGCCAAAATCTAAAAACCTGAGACTTTTTCTAGGGCATAGTTTCTGTAGAGTGGCAGAAGTTGCCAGAAATTTGCAAGCCTTCCCACACTTCCTATATCGATCTGTTTACACGCGTGGCCTGCTGATAAGGGGCAGAGCTACGGGGGCAGCTGCCCCCCCAGCAAAAATCTTTGTCCCATGCTTGCCCTTCCACTTCTGAGTAAATATTATTATTATTGACAAAAATCAAGAAACTATCAATACAAGCTTCTTTAATCATTGAAAAAATAACAAAAGCAACATTTTTAAATGAAATTAGTTAACATGAATAATGTTAAAACTGTTACAAATACATATTTTTAATCTTTTCATTTGCCATGGGCTTCCATTCCAAAGAGATCTGGTGGCAGACAAGATGGCAGCTGAAAATCATTCGCCGGAAATAGAAATGGCCAAATATTTGCGGGAAGTGGGAATTGCTCACCATATAAAATGTTAGGCTCCGCCCCTTCTACCGATTGTAGTTTGTGCGTAGAAACTACAAACTTTTTTAAACCACATTCTTCTGTCTGCTCTTGACTCACCATGATTTGAATAAAGAAATATTCACAAACACAATTTTAATCTTAATTTTAATCTGAGTAAGTCTTTAAAACAACTTGAAAACAGACAGGTCTCACAATTGACTAAATGCAATAGACTAAAACATATTGTAACTATGTAGATTACTGAGATGAGATATTTCCAACATTAAACACTCGTGATGTGGATTTATCACAGTAAGTCATGCCAGAGGAATGGATATTAGCTTTACATAGCAAACATAGCATGGGTAGTCCAGACTGCTGTCTGAAAAAGAAAGTTAAGTAAGCATCAGAACTTCTGAAGCACTAAGGTCAGGTGCCCCGCAGACAGTGTGTCATATGTCACCAAATAAACAGCCATCAGTGAGATTAAATAAACTCTGACTGGTGAGTCTTAATGCCAGAGTGGCTCAGTGTCTGTTTTGTTCCTTACAAACTGCGATGTGCATCCGCACGTTCAGGTCGGATGATATCATGCAATATTTGCGGGTCAGGGTTAGAACCCCTTTTCCATGATGTGATGCGCGTTTGGGGCAAGTGGGGTGCAGACACAGCAAAATGATGGAACTGGAATAGCTCGGAATGGACGGATGGAGGACCACAGTCTGCAGATCTAGTCATGCATGCAAGCTGTGGTCGGCCCAGCAAATGTTTAATCTCAGCTCGCAGTTTATGAGTGTGGGGGGCTCACAAACTGCAAACCAATGCACTTCTTAAAACTTGTGTAATCTGTTCCTAAGACAAACCAAAGCAGATACACAAAGAAAACACAAAGTCAATATTTAAACAATGTTCAATCATAATAAGGGAAGTGAATAAATCCCTCCAAAATAAAGTAAGTTTATTACTTATCCAGACTTTTAATAATTTGTAGATTGTATAAATCTTTGTTTTTTGCATTGATAAAAATATAGACCTTAAAGTATAAACTAAATACACGTGACACTAGGCTGAAGGAGATCGTATCTGTGTGGTCTTTTACGCTTGCCAAAAAGCAGGACGAGGACCATCTTTGATCCAAACTATCTGTTTAAATCCTTCTCACTGGATGGAAGCATCGGCAGGACCTTAAATGAGTCTTAGCATGGGTAACACTTGTGTTTACATGACAACACTGTACATAAACAGGCAAGCATGTACAGGCACAGCTAAGCAGCTATAAGCTGAAGATAATGAAGAAAACAGACTCTAAGAGAGGGCTGTAAACTGCTGAGGGATTACTTTGCGGGGCACTATCACTGCTTCCAAAGTCAGTGCAAACACACACATCTAAACAAGTAAATACTGAGATTGCTGCAAATTTAAGGACTCAGGGTGCAGCGTAGGACTCATTCTAGTCTATGATGGTGGTTCCACAGGACACTTTCCGTCATGGTCGTAAAGCAGTCAGGATGGGGCTAAAGGCAGACATGGAGTCTGTTCGGTGGCTGGATGGTATCATATTACCTAAATTTGATGGAGCAGTCTTTAAGGGGGAAGAGAAAACTAAACGCAACGATCCTGCATCTATCTATACTTCCTTTAATATGGTCACAGTGGTAGCTGGAGCCTATCCTAGCTACCAACCACGAATAGGTCGCTATTGCAAGTGTGCAAACTCTTTGAGGTTGTCTTGTAAACTCACAAGTTTTGCCAAACGGACAGCACGTAATTCTCTTATGTACACAGTCCGACTTGTGAAGAGTAAAATTACAGCTGCAGGGAGTGTGTCTTTGTCTTAAAACTCAGAGGACCACGGGTCACCAAACAACAAATTACTGCTGAGAGATGGGAAGAATGCTGCTTGAGCACGACTTAGGGTAAATGACAGTTATCCTTGGGTGACTACTGTGTGTGTGTCTAATGGGAGAGGGGGTGGTGCACGTGTGTGTGTGCAGCTGGACAGGTCAAAGAGGGAAAAAAACAAACTCTGCATCAAAAGGGTCTAAACCATTCAGGAAGTGTTACCAACTGAGGCTAATGGACACATCAGTTGGGGGTCTAAACAGTGCGCGTATATGGATGAGTGAAAAGGGGACTGAAAACCTCACACATGCTTCTGTATAACGGATAGAAACACAAACTCTGCATTTTCAGACTTTTTCACGACTTATTTTACCAATAAGCTGTTTTTAGCATCACAGCAAATTATCCTCAATATGCACCGCAAAGAAATACAACATCTTTGTGTCATTAAATCATGTTTTTAGGAAATTCAGATGTCAGGACCTGTTTTTGAGTTGAATAATACTGGCTACGCTGCCAACAAAAAACTGTGGTTTGAAAAAAAAACATTGCCATTTTAGCGTGCACTGAGTGCAAATGAGTAATTCAACTCTTGTGTGACATTTTTATGTACATCCATCTTTTAACCATTGTTATTTAGTTCAATTAATGGCCCAAACTTATTTTTCAAACCTTTGTGGAAGCCATTGTAGTTCTTTCTCTGATGCAGCTCACATGTATGTGTTCAAAGCTATTTTATATACAGAACCATTTTTGGTTTCTTGAGATTGAAAAAGTACTTTGGAACTGAAGAAAGTATAAAATGTACAGATAATGCTAACTCTATTCAATATTGGCAGGAATAGCACGCTTTTGTAAAAGTAGGTAGTCTGTTTCTTGGCAGGACACCATTGTGTCACTATGAGTATAAATGTCTTTATACTTTTGTGGAACTGCAAGACAAGACAAGGCCAAAATAGAGAGTTTTTGCACAGTTGAGTGTAAACATTTTTAACCCATAAGAACCCATGGTGACAGTGTGGGCAATTGATATGCAAGTGCCCATAGGAGGCTTGAAAAAACAACATGTCTACATCACACCTACTTCACCCTTGCGTGTTGTCTAAGTGTTCGCTACAACCTGTCCCTCCCATCATGCCTGTAGAAAAAAACGTGCATGAATGTTTTAGCTTCACCTATTGAACAACTACCTTGATATTTTGTGCAGGCTTCGTACAGGTTTGCCCATTTTTTGCCCACAGACCGCCACTATCCACACGTAAGGGTAGGTGTGACTAAGGTGGAAGGTAAGATATGTAATAGATAAACATTAGAAATGTCTTTCTTAAACAAGGAAGCATCTCTTCATACAAGAACAATCGACAAAAGTGTGAAATTGGTTTGTTGAATAAAAATACGTGAACTTTAAAGTACCAATAAATTAAATTACTAACATCCACAACATGTTTGGAACAATAATATGAGGTGTTCATTTTTCTACATATAGTTCCATTGCTATCTCAGGAAATTATTCAGAGAGTAAAACAACAACAAACTAACTTAATGTTTCTATGGTGTTAGAATCCTAAGTAACAGTAATTGCAAGCAAATACAGGCCTTCAGATAATTATTGCTTACAAGTCCACCATAACAAGGCATTTTAAATCCAAAGTAAACAAACAAGTTCAACTCATCAGTGCATTGGCAGAGGTAGACTATACTCACAGGTCCATGAATGAAAAGTGGCAATGATTACATAATAAAATTCACATTAGTACAACTGATGACGCAATGACGCTATTTTGACTTAAATGTCTAACCTAATAAAACTTTGGGTATCCCGAGCCTCATTTTTGTGTATCTCACATGTAAATTTTCTGTCAGTATGATCACCACTTAGTGTAATCTTTTTTGACACTGAATATAAGAGTAGTCTGTCATTATGCAGCATTTTCCAAGGATACATGTTCCTGAATGGAAAAATATACACACTGAGTAAAAACTTCAACTGGTGACATGACTTTGAAGAGGAGAAATCCCCTTCTAAACATCTGTTGGTTGCTATAAAACAAGCAATAAATGCTACATATAACTAGGATTCTATGATTTCATAGGACATTAGACAATGTTTTATCCTGAGGACTTTCTCAGGTTTGTTTTTTTTTTTTTTTTTTAGCAGGTGTTGCTGTCACTTATATTCAGTGGGATTAACTCCTACACAAGGAAAAAAAAAAGATGCAGCTAAGAAAATGTTCAAGTCTGTGCACGTATCAGAGGTAAACGTTTTTGTTGTTGGAAACCACTGGCTGCACCGACTTTGCAAAAAGATGCAGGAAAGAGACTCACACAGCCTGGGTGGAAGTATGTCAAGTAACCGGACACTACGGGAGTTCCTCTCCAGTCTTTTCCCTACGTGTTAAATAGCAGCTGGTGGTGGACCATGCAGTTCTTGGCAACGGACCATACATGAGGAATGCGTATACTATATAAATTGACCTGATTTCTCACTCACGACACCTGTGTTTTTGTCCTCCTGAACCCTTTCTTTGTTTCTGAATATTTAGTTTCATTTTTATTCAATTTGTTCTGAATGACAAACGTGATCACAGAATATGGAAAGTGACTGCATACCCTTGAGATCCCTGTTAACTGCAAAAAGGTGATAAAAACCGTCAAAAGACCATTTAATGTGCTGTAATGAGAGTTATTAAAGTTTTCTTTTAATGGCTTCTCATGGGTCAAATTGTTTTTTATTCATAGAAATGTGCACTTTTATCTGAATAGTGTTATTTTATAGATCATATATCTATGTTTTCAGCTCTTAATTGGATTTTATTGCTGTTTTAAACATACTCTGCTTCATGTGAACAACTGGTATTTGTTTTGTCATTTTTTCTATGTTTCTTTTGATTTTTTCTTTTTTTTATGTGTGATTTCTTTGGGTGGAGGCCTTGGATAAACCATTTGAGTTTTTTGCCTCTTCCTGCAATTTACTTGAGTTTCTTTTCATGAATCTTTGTTATGTGTTTTAGTTTTGCTTAAAAAAACAAATAAAAATAAATTTAAAAAAATATTAATTTTATACACTACATTAAGTGGAATAAGCAGACATACAGAACTGTCTATGGACATGTTTATCCAATATATGGATATTACCTAAGATAAACCCATTTGGTCAGATACCAAAACTGGGAACAGTTTCCCCTATTTTGCAGAAATTGGAGTGATATTTGGAATCCTTAAAAGACAGTCAATGCACAAGGTATAAGAAACCTCCATATCAATTGCCATTTTGTCTAAATATTTCTTTAACAAAATGTTGCTTGTTACTCCTTGACAGACTGGCATCTATTTGTCTAAAGAGACGGTTACACTGGGCATGTAACACGCTTTCCACAATGTGTTAAATGCACTTTCTTGAATGCACATTTAGCCCATGATGTTCACATCGGACAAGCAGGGAGGAATTCTTCTTCATTTTTCTAGTGTTTCCTCGCCATGTTTGCCTACAGCTGGCAGAGGCTTGGTGTGAAACGTCAAAGTGGTGCAAATCTCACAAATCTTGCCCCAGGCTTTTTCTTTCACAGCTCTATTCTAATATATGAAAGATTTGGTGTCATAGAATTCTGGCTTGGTACAAATCTCAATTATTAATTTCTTCTCCCTGATCCATTCCCAAATGTTTGGCCGTGAATTAAAGGGATACTATCACAATCAAATCCAAGTCCCTGCTTGGTGGAAGTTTGACCTGGTTTATCTTGCAACACGCATTCACTGGCTGCACATTTTGCATGTAGAGCCCAAAAACGGTCGTAGAAACTTGTCTGTGAGTTTTGAATGTGGAAGCCCAAAATGTGTCTTTACACGCATTTACATTGACTTTTCATTGGAAGTGGTCACTTGAACACGAAGCTTGAAACACTCATTTACGGGTAGCTTAAAACTTTCTTTGTGGATTGAGACGTTATTCAAGGCCAAGCAATTTATCATTTTCTGATCTGTGTACAATTTGTTATCAACAAACCAGAAAAATCCAAAATTCATGTTGAATGGATAAATAGATATCCAAACCACAAACAGTACATTTTTTTTTAAAGAAAAAAAAAGTGATCCAAATGACTGAAGTCTAACAGAAGGACCTTGCAGCGAATTCCATTGTTTTATTGTAATGTCTTTTATATGGCGTTAGTATTTCAGAAACTTAATGGAGGTTTCGGGTTTTTAAGGGAATAAACATCTTTCCTATGCTGTCATGCATCTTGGATTACTCTAAAACTCCAAACTGACCATGAAGTCGGTGTGACCATGTCTATAAGAAAGTCTGTGATGAAATTGACTTTGCAGGATGTATTCTATCTGTGAACAAGAGAAAGAACTTGATAAAAAATGATGTTATATTTTAGGAGTGTGGATCAAGAGATCACGTCTGCGTCATGTCTTAGAAATTATTACTCCAGCAACGAGTGCCCTCAGGGGACATAATACCACAGAAACAGCTGTTTCACGAATGACATACTGCACCCCTTTTGGTTCCTGCAAAGATTTGACTGGTATTTTAGTTCTGCGGCCAATAACCTGTTTAGAATTGTATTTATTAGCGTAACCTGTAAAATGTCAATCTATCTTCTGTCCACTTTGCAAAAATATGCACATGTTTCAAGCACTGTATATACAGACATTTAGTTTTGACAGCGACACTTCTTACAAAAATAATCATTATGAACACAATTTTGAAATGTGCTTCCTATTAATTTTAACAGTGTCGTCAACTATGGAGCACAGCAGAAAAATGGGTAACCCTTATCATCAGTTTGTGTTCGATCGGGTCGCGACTGTCCATGAAAGCTCAAGTCTCTAAGATTTATGCAGCTTTAAACAACATTTGACTTGTCTTTAATACTCTTGGGCATGCTACGGATGAAAACAAAGAGATCTTGCCAAAAGAACTTTGTTGAAATCACTCCCTGCTGCAGCACAATCACTATTTGGGCCTGGTCCCACTTTTCTTCTATCAGTCATTGTCTTCCATTTCAGAGGAATCTTTAGCCTGATTGACACCTGCGACTTTCTACATCTGCTTATTCACCAAAAAGGGAAACACCCCAAGAAATTGTGTTTCTTTGCAAAGCCTCATCCCTAAATGAGGGTTTCACGTGCAAATATTTACAAAGGACTTGGCCTGCCGTTTTAAGCAAAAGCAGAAGCTGACTTTCACCAACAGTTGATGAGGTATGACGCTGGACTAGATGAAGACACGAACGGAGTATCCTTTGGAATTTACCCTCTTTACATGTCTTACATACAATTGAATGCGAGAAAATTGCATGATTACAAAGCAGGTGATTCATTAAACTAGTTAAAAATGGGAAATCTAGTATACACAACTTATTGCATTGATGTGGGAAAATTGGAATAGTTTATTTCACCACAAAATAGCTCAATTGAGGTGACTTGAGGAATTATAGAACAGATGTGTAGGTGTGGAATATGTGAGAAAGAGAAATGTGGAGAAAAAAAACTTAAATTAAAACTCCACATGTTTTGGGTGTAAAATAGAATCATTTTTACAACAGGCAGCTGACAACAGCTGTAATAATGTCTAGAATGTATGTTATGGAAAACAAGTGCAACACAGAAAAAAAGAGGAGCCAAATGTTAATTTAAATAATTCTTAGGTACTTTTTTTAAAGTTCAAATATACTTTCAAGACTTTTATTTTAAAATAAAATAACTAAAATAATCTTGTCAATAAAGTACAATATGTGATAAGTTCTAAATTAGGTCAACAAAGTATTGCAAAATCCAAGGTCAATACTAAAAGTACATAAAATATCATAACATTGTGGACAAAAATCCAGTTTGTTTGTTTATGTCAAAAACAAACAAACAAACAAAAAAACTAATTGCTGCACATTGTCTAATTTTATTTAAAAATGGTTAAAGAAAGCTTGATAAAAATGTTAACAGCAATAAGAGACAAAAGGTTGATAATCTTAAATAGTACTAGACATGTCTAAATTAGGAAAACATATTGGCTAATATGTTTTAGTAGAACAAGTGCAGATTTTTGATATAAAACTTCACACATTTGCATTTATGGAGCTCTATTTACACTAAGTTAACAACAAAGGGAAGCATAACAAAAAATAGAAAAATAAAAAGTTCTGACCTGTGAGGACATGGTTGGGTGTTGCAAGGCATCACTCCAGTGGCTGGCCTCATTTTGGGGTTGCAGTACGACGTGTTCACCTCCACTCTCATGTCTTTGTAGCATGACGCTTTGGTGCTCATACGCCCTGTACAGTTCAGAGATGGCAAAGTTGAGTTATATCAGTTTTATGAATTATTTGTTCGTCATATGAATATACTCTCTTTCAATTCAACTGTTTAATATATTTGTCTGGTTCTCGACAATTCTTCAGATTGTGTAGAGATTTTCTGATGGGGCATTTTTGCAGCCTTTAGCCAGAGTCTTCTTTCACTTTGGGCTTATCCCTTTCGGGGTCGCCACAGCTTAACAGCACCCGCTATTACGCATCAGTGATTTGGCAGAGTTTTTTTATGTCGGATGCCCTTCCTGACACAACCCTGTACTTGAGGGGCACAGGGACCCAGTGAGGCAGCAGCGTCAAGGGTCTTGCCTAGAGACCCAATCTGGTTGGAGATCAGTGGACAACCTGAGAATCGAACCCAGGGCTCCTGCGTGCCATACTGTATATATTGCTCTCAAAGTACTACTATTAGGTAGTAATGCTAATTATTGTTGTACTGTTCATTTTAATTGTTTTAATTCAATTTCATGTGATGATGCCTTTCAGCTCAAGTCTTCCATGAAAAAGAGATCTAATCTCAGTGGGATTTCCTGTTAAAATAAAGGTAAAATAAAAAAAAAAAAATAGCCTGAACTGTGACTGAGCTGAAGGAAAATTAAAATGTCCTTGTTGTTTTGTCATTCTGTTTCTGATGCATCATGTGCAGTGATTTCAAAAGCTTTATTTGTTGGGCTGCTAAATTGTTTGGATTTTTTTTATTCCATAAGTGAAAATAAACAAATCATCTATAAAAATAAAAAATAAAAAAATAAAAGTTGAAATTCTTGTACTTATGTGATCTGTTTTGTCACAGAACCATCTTTTGTTTTCTCATGTCCACTAAGACATACAGTACACTTGACGTTTGAGTATCTTATTTTCTCCAATCTCTTGTATATTAACTTATAATGCGAATAAGTCAAAAGTTTGGTTGCTAAATTTATTGTTGTGACTAAAATATGTCTTCGCAAGTTTTCCATATTTATCCATATTTTAAACAATGATGCTTTTCATAATGGAAGTTGTGGATTAATTTACAGCCTAAAGACATGTATAAAGTTCTATTTCTTTTAAAAGTGTTAAGGACTTGTAAAATGTCTAGCATGACAAATTCAGTAAAATCTATACCATATTTCCAAGCCACTAATTTTTTTGAGGATCGATTTGTGAAAATATGTTACTTTATGATATGCTGTTGTCAATCCTATGCCCCACATGAATTCTATATTCTGATAAGCAACTTCAGAACCAAAAAAGGGTGAAAGAAGGTGACATTTGTTCTTGACACAAGCATGTGCATTTGAACATATGGTATTATTTTAATAACCTGAAAGCAATATGTTTCACACTGACAGTATAACACCCCTGAGAGGAAAGAAAAGAAGGTTGGTGGATATTAAAACATGTGTGCTCTTGAGCCGCGGCTCTTTTAGCACGCATGTAATGGAAATACGTTGTTTGGTTAAATAAATTAAACATATATGTGATTTTGTCCTAAACTATCAACCCATATAACATAATCCACAGCGGCTTTTGATAAGTCTGCAAACACACACACACACACACACACACACAAAAACACTTTTGGAGGATTTAGGTGAAACCGTAATACAGGTTTGGAATGTTTTTGGGGTCAAATCAAGGTCAAACTGCACATCTCCACCAGTCAGTTAGACAGTCACACTCTTTAATAAACAACTTCGGACCAAAACTCAAAGAAGACCAGCTTATAACTTTAAATCAATACAAAATGTAGAAGGGTAGACTTGTTTCCACTTATGACCCCAAAACAAGCTCATGTACAAATGCTTCAGTGCATATTTAGCCATAATTAGCGTGTATGAACAAACAAACTGTGTGTACTGTGCTGGGCCTTTGGTTGGGGTAGCCACTGATCACAGAGATGAGTGTGTTTGTGTGTGTAATGGAGGGTCTCCAACAGAACAAGAGGAGGTCCAGATATTTCTAACTAAGAGCCTTTAATGTCCCCTCAGTAATGATTGGGACACTCTTCTCTCCATTTAAACGCAGGCTTTATTAAAGGTCAGAGGGGCCAGACTGAGTTAAATACTCGTCTAGTGATCACCCCTTTATCTATGGTTGAACAAATTTAGTTTAAATTGTTTTTTTTTTCCTCTTCTACACTTTTAAAGAATTGTGTCAATCATAAGGGGAAAAGAAATAGATCTCAAATTTTCATATGTACCTCCAGCACAAGTCGCTGTGCACTGGGAGCGTACAACAGCCCATGAGTAATTGTGTTTTGACGGCTTCTTCATCAGTCTGTCATCTGTATTACTCAGAGTGTATTCCCAGCGCACACCTGGATTCCAGCCCTGCAACAATATCTAAAGAAGGAATCATGTGTTAGCGTACAGTCAGGTAAAAGAGCACTGGAACTGTCGGCAGAGTGCTGTTGCTTCCGATTGCTCACCTCTATAATTAGCGACTCATTTGTAGGGCCGGCCGACAGGAGGCTCTCTGGCCTGTTATAGGGTCTCTTGTACTCAAAAATTGCTCCAGCAATAGAGTGTCGGCCTGGCCAGTCAACTGTCCAGTAGCCATTAAGGTAGTAGTGTCTCTGGGTGTCCCTGACAGCCAGATAGGAGCTGGAAGTGTTCAGTTCCATTATACGGATACTTTGAGCTCCTGCTGGGATGGTAACCACCCCATAATACTCTGAAAGGCAGCATTTTAAAATGAAACAATAATTAAAAGCTTGAAAATATCTTAACAAAGAGTCATTGAAAAGTGTGTTAATATTGATTATCTGTTCATTTTTACTTTATTTTTGGTTTTCAGATGACTTACGGTTGGTGAAATGCTGCTTTGTGTACTGCCCTTTGTAGATCTTGCAGGTGGAGTTGTCACCTTTACACACACCACAAGCATCCGGGACGGCTGTGGAGCCCAGAACATGGTCACACCCCACCCTCTGCGAGTGAAAACCATCATCAAGTTTTAGGCAAATCTGATTTTTTATAAACCCAACAAGTGATCATAACACATTTACTTGGTTCTGTAAGTTGTGACTTAAGCCTTGTTTCCACTGAGAGGTCCGGTCCAGTCGAGTAAAATAAGGAGTGGTACGGTATTGTCCAGTTAATTCTGACATGCATTTCCACTCAGTTAAGCCTCGCTTCCACTTGTTTGTTTTTCAGGCGCATTCGTGGTGTAGACCGCTAGCGTGTCACTGTGTCATTGTAGTGCGATGTCTCAAGCTCACACTGTATCACACTGTTGCCAAGGATGGCAAGAAACGGTTGCAGTTCCACATCAGACCAGGCCTTGCAGCATTTTCAATATAGACTAGTTACCAAAAGAGTACACAAGAAACCGCAATAACTCGAATGCTTACAAATGTTGGAAACGTTAGCTTAAATGAGCATTATAGTGGCGCTTTCTAATGTCGTCATAACTTTCTGCCAATCAACAGGTGGCTACAATAGCTTCAACCCAACCATTCCATTCCATTGGAATTCCATTAGAGGTATGAGGGGCTGTAAACTTTTTGACTTTTTGGCTGCAAAGGATTCTAAAATTTGAGAAAAAAGGCCAGACCAGCAGATGCATGGAGTGATTTGGTAATCCACCTTGAAAGAGAAAGAAAAAAAACATGCAATCTGGACAAAAAATGCTTTAATTTTGAAAAAGTATATGTTTTTAAACAGAACATTTTGGAGTTTTTATTTCAAAACTGTGGCTTTTGTTCTCATTTTAGTGCCAATTGCACAAATGGGTTGAAATTCATCAGGGAAAAATCCAAATTTAGAGAAATGCTACATTCATGTGGTGTTGGAAAAGGCATGCCTGATTTGGAAAAAAAACGAAAGAACATCAAACTTTCTATGTCTAAACAAATGTCCATTTATTTGTAGAGTGCGATCAATGGGGACACACCAAGGAAAATACAAAATTAACAAGGAATATTAATATAATTTATCCTAGTTTAGCAGGCCAGATTAAATAGTTTGACGGGCCGCGTCCCGTAGTTTGCAGAAACTATGTCCCAGAAAACGACACAGGTTTTTGATTTTGGGAACGTTTTTTTAAAATAGATAAAAAAATGATCCGAGTGGGTGAGAACTGTGAGAAAACAAGGTCACTGGCGCATTTCTGTTGTTCACTTGTTCTTACCTCACACAATCCGTCAACACAAACATTTGTATTGTCCTTTGAGCAAAGTGTCCCGTCTTTCACTTTGCTTGCCAGGGCGAAAAAGAAGTCATAGCCTTCAGCAAAACAGTACAGCTTGCAAACATCTTGATCTAAAGGAACAGAAAACAACCCATGTGAATACATTTGCCCCTCTATGAGTAGTTAGCTGTTTAAATCTGTGTGAAATTTTAAGTTTAAAATAATTATGAAAAGAAAGAATCAAAACACCCTCACCGTCCACTTTTGTATACGGTCTCCAGGTATAGAACCACCCCCTGAACTGTTTACTGTTAAACTCTGCACACTGCTGTGCTCTGTAGTCTGTAGAATTCTGGGGGCAATCTACAGTGTTGCAAAGTTTATACGACTTGGAAGAGCCATCACAGAACTTCCCTCCATAGGCAGGTCTGCAGAAAGACATCCAAACACATGACAACTTTCAACTATGTTCTACAATCAGAATCTTACATGGCATATTCATTAGAGTCCAAATGCTAAATGTTGTGGTTGTGTTAGCATGCACCTTAAATTTTAACTACAGACTCTTCTGGAGGAGGAAATACCTTAGATGTGCAGAGCAAGCAAATTCCAAACAGTTTTATTCAACAACCAACACTTCATCGCGCTGTCATGACTTGTGCTTGAATTTATCTCTGTGTGTGCTTGTGCGAAAGCATGCCTTTTGTGGAGGTTTCTCCTATTACAGGTGTATATCCTTAGGTTATCCTTCGGAAGGACAATTCCGCCATTATCCCTTCAATTACATTGTTGCTTATCTCTCTCTCCAGATCTCGGGGCTCTTTCCTTTCACATCCCTTCATTAAATCTGTCACTGATTTAATCTTTTCTCTGACTTCTCCACCTACTTCCCCCATCTGGCTCTCTGGCCTCACTCACCTTACCTGTTTCAGCCCTCCTGCCCCTCCACCACCATCTGTCCTCCCCTTTCTTTCTTTCTTTTTCCTAATTACTCTCTGTCCAATTTAAGTCCACAGCCTGTCAAGTCTTGGCATGATGAAGATGAGGTCCTAACACTTTGAATAGGCACTGTTGACTACGTGACAATACAAATGATCTTGGGTGATGGATGGAAGGAAGGCGGAACTAAGTGAAAAGATAAACGAGGAGAATAAAATAGATGTGGATAACTTTTTTTTGTTCCAAGGACAAGTTTAAATACATTTTTGCTCCTAAAGTTGCATAAAGCGTTTGATGAAAATATCCTTTATTAGTGTTAAGATTGGAAAATCCAAATATAAAATACACTTGGTGCAACAAAAAACAAGTTTGCTTCGTCTAGGTGAACAATGACAAGATCTTTTTACCGGGGGTTGCTGCACTGCCTCTCTCGGGAGGTGACCCCACTCTCACAGCTGCGTGAGCAGGCGGACCAGGAGGACCACTCCGACCAGTGGCCGTGCTGGGGCCCCGGGCCCTCGTCCCCCTGCTTTACACATTGGCCCCTACGACACCACTGAAGGAGATAACAAGGCAGTTACATAATGTACTGATGTACAAGTAGGATTCCACGTAAACTCTTGAAACTACTTGGGATTATTGAACCAATTTTAACAAAAGGGATTGAAAGAAAAAAAAATAATAAAACGCCATAGAGATTTTTTTTCACATCTAAAAACATGACCTGATCAATGTGGGACATTGTCTCTGTGGCAGCCCTCTCTGCCACTTTGTAGATGAGAAGCATTCTTAGAATGCTTACTTTTGGGGCAGCAGTGGCGGAGAGGTAGAGCAGTCGACCTATGATATGAAGATCGCAGGGTCAGCTTCCACCCTGTCCGCCCATGCGTTGAAGTGTCTTTGGGAAAGACACTGAACGCCACAATGCTCTTGATGGTTATAGATTGGCACCAGAGTTCATCATCAATGTGTGAATGTGTGTGTGCATGGGTAAATGGGTCTGTGACTGTAAAGAACTTTGGGCCTTCAAGGAAGGTAGAAAACCGCTATTTAAGTATATACACCATTTACTATTATTGCTATGACAGGCTTATAGGATGCACATGTTGGTTTAACATCGATAAATATTTTTTTCATTTCCTTCAAATCATCTTTAATTATTACCAGACTATAAACTTTTAACTTTAGGTTCCTAAATCATTAAAACCCCATTTTTTTGCGTGCTTGTCTAGCTTTGATATTGTTGAGGTTCTTTAATAGTTTGTGAAATAATAGCTTCAAAATACAGGTTATGTTATCATAAACCCTCTGTAAAGTGGTACTGGTATCCCCATAATTAAACTTCTCAGTAAACATCTGAGGAAGAAAATACAAGAAAAATTTGTAAATCTTAAAAAAATTCCTAATTTGTAAAATTGTTCCTTTATTATCACATAGGTTTTTTGATGATTCAGATGTACTGTCCGTGGAACTGTAAAGGCTGGGGGCAGCACTAAGATTTTCCAAGCAGTGGGAATTCCTAACTATCTTCCTGCCTTGACTCCAACAATGTCATTTTCTAAACCATAATTTTTATCCGTTGGTGAATTAACAGAGTCATCTTCCATTTGGTTATATAAAAATGCCAAATAAGAGCCAGTAAGATAGAAATGATGAATATCACTTTGGATTCCCCACCCACCAAGTTGAGGTTTATTTTTATGGGTGAATCTTCATACTTTTGATGGCACCGCTTCTCCTTTGGCCAACTAGAGCCCATGTTAAACCTATTTAACCATTTGTATCATATATATGCATTTCTGACACCCTTATCTCATTACAATGATCCAAACTTTCCCTAATTTCGCATAACTTGTACCCTGCTTTTGCCTGTAGATCATCATCATTCCAATAGAGGCAGTAGAAAGGTTTTTCCTCCTCATTTCAAAATGGCTTCCTCCATGAAATCTCAAAAACACTTTAGGTGGGAAAAGTTTAGCTAATGTTTAAAACTTTATAGTGAGAATAACTCATCTATTGCTATTCTTTTTTTAAAAAAAAAACTATTTGCTGAATTGAGAAGATGCAACACTACTTTTTATAATGTGGTAGCACTATTTTAAAGGGCCTATATCATGCAACTTTTTTGAGCTTTAAATTGTATTATAATATTCAATTCTCATTAACCCCCCCCCGTCTCTCTGTACCTTACAACCAGAAGTGTATGCTTCCTACTGCATTATCTTCTTTATAATATCAGGATTTTTTTCAGACGCTTTTTAGACAGCTGATGCCATTTCTCCATGAAGGAGCACAGAGAAAAGAGGGGGGTAGCCAACGGGTCGGCATGGTGTTCATCTCCGCTCACCTCTGCGAGCCGAGGTACACCTCAGAAACCGCAGCACCTCCTTCAGACTCAAAGGTTTTATACAACTGTCTCAATTTGTCTGAATTTTTATGATGAACTGGAAGTGTCACTTGACTGAAAAAAATCTGCAAATATGAGAAACCACGAACAAAGAAATCTGAATAAGCGGGGAAACACTGTACTCTAAAACCCTGCACCCTGAGAACCAGCCTCTACCAACCCACGAAAACAAGTGAGTCCCCGCAATGTGAAAAGTGAGAACAGCCCCTTCCAGGACGCGTCTGCGCTGCCAGCTCCGCCCCCAGGACAACACAAACACCCAAAGTTTCTCCGCAGAGCTAGCAGTGATCGGCATTCATTTTATTTGCACAATATGCACATCAATTTTTGCAAAAGTACAGATGTTGTTTGTTTTCACTGGCTAAACGCAGACACACTGCAGAGTGCGGCTCTAGGTTGAAGTCATGAAATGGGCGTCACCCACAAGGAACAAAAGGCAGAGCCTCAGAGATCGGGGGGAAAGAGCTCACAAAAATAACTCATATTTTATAAATAATTTGTTCTTTAGAGTGCCAAAGGTAACAAATCATTATATATAAGGATATAGTTTACTCTTAAAGGCTTAAAAAAGCAATTTGAGACAGTAGGTAAATAAGTTCTTTTTTCGTGAACATATATGTCAATAATTGCATCTTAAACTAGCACTGTGGTCAGCAAAAATGTAACAAATCACCAAACGGGTCATAAATCTATATTTAAAAAAAAAAAGCTGCTATTGCATTTTTTTTATGGTTCATATTAAAGGTTTTAAAAAACATTTAAATTCCAAAAAATTTTAATTCTTTGATGTTGTAGGCCTTCTGGGATTAAAGTTAATCTTGAAGATCTGGTTGGGTCGGGTTGGGGTTTTTGATCACCATTTACCCAAGCATTAACAAGAAAAGAAAAAATTAATCTGGCTTCTAATTATATATTTAAAACCACATACATCTTCTCATCTAGACCCAACACTTACCCAGCAGACATTTTTATATTTTTTGGTAATTCACATATTTTCTGTGGGTTGCTTTTTGCTCGTAATGGACAGCACTGACGTCATTTGGTTTGGTTCTGCCGTTTGATTCAACAAAAGTTGATGGAACATTTTGACTAGAGTGAACTACATCCAACAGACGTGACTTTATGTCTTTTGCTTGTAGTACTTTGACTGTGTAAGAACAGCTTTATTCACTGAGAATGAAAGCTGCCTGCAAGTTTCAATCTGAACAGGACATTATTCAAAAAATTGGAAGCTGCAAACACAAAGAGCACCTGCAACCTTCCTAGGTAGAGTTACTGATAGTGTGTTCAGCTTCTCTTGTTCTCATGGTGCCTTCATGCCTGGACACAAGCCCACAATCACACTCACACAATGTTTCACACACACCTCCCTAAATACTCTCATGGTCTTTGAGTAAATGCTGGAACAGCTGATTTCCCCTCAGGTTTTCCCCTCGCAGCTTACTGCCATGAATTCTGAAGTGAGCTTGTCATTGTTTGTGTTCAGCTAATTGTCTCACGGAGGGAAATTAAACTCTGAGGCTCAGAATCTTGCGAGGCAAATGCACATTATAGACTGTCAAGGGACCGAGCCTTGTGGGAGGGTCGTCTTGAAAAAGACAGAAGAGAAACAAAATATAAATAAAGAACACAGATTGCTTTTGGCTTCAATGCTGATGGCATTTTTTCTGCCACATCAGCAACAAACCAGCTGTTCCCTAAGGGAAAAAAATACCAGGAGGGAGAGCAGTGCCTCTATCAGAAACAGGGATTGCATTCAAACTGATATGAAATTAGATATGCTCTAATGCTATGTTCAGGCTCTAAAAGCGCATTTAGCAATCACAACTAGAGTTGGAAGAGGCTTGGTGTTAATTAATGAAGCAGGGCAAATTTGACAATTCTTGCTCCAGGTTTTTTTTTTTTTTTTTCACAACTGTATTTAAATATATAAAAGACTGTGTGTCATAGAAATGAGCAATTATTAATTTACCCAACATGATCAATTTTCAAACGGTTGGCACTTCCATGAAGAAAAAGGGACACCATCCGTACGTTCCAGTCAAATCCAAGTCCCTGATTGGTCAAAGTCTGACCTGGTTTAACTTTTATTGCACGCTCAACTGCTATGTATTTTGTACGCAGTTGTAGAAACTTGCACAGCTACAAGTAACTGTAATACTTTTGAACACAGAAGCCCAAAACGTGTATTTATGTGTTTTCATAGACTTTTTAGTGGAAGTTGTCGCTTGAACGAGAGTTGCTGAAGGCGGCATGAAGGTAACGTAACGCAGAACGAAGCAGAACTTCTGTGGATGAATAGAGATGCCATTTCAGACCCTCCAGGATTTCGTGGCAGATTTTTATAATTGTTGCGGCAGTTTTTGTGGAAAGTTTTAATATACATTTTTTGTCCCAGATCTGTCAAAGTTTCGACTTGGTTTATCATTTAATGTGCGTTAAACGGCTACGTGTTTTGTATGTGCAGTCTAAAAACAGTTGCAGAAACTTGAGTTGCGATGAATGCGATAGTTTTGAACGCAGAACCCCAAAACGCGTATTTGCGCATGTTTACATAGAGTTTTCATTGGAAATGGTTATTTAAACTTGCATTTCCAAGCCTAGAGCAAACGTAGCTTAATACAAAATGAGGCTTCAGTAAAAATTCTTCATCTCCTCTACCAGGAAGTTCAACAGTTTACCCTAAGATGCAAAGTTTACTTTAGGATGCTGATAAAAGAAATGTCACTCTACTTGTTTTCTCTTGGAAAAAAAAAAAGACTGCACTAGAAATTCCTCAATAAATTTAGCTTTTATTACAGTATTAACCCAGGCTGTTTGCTGTATACATTACTGATGCTCTTTGTTGAAGGCAATTTACTGTCTCAGTGGTCTGTGGTGTCCTTTAGGGAAGGAATGTCTCTTTCTCTGCATGACACATCAGCACTCACAAGCCTTTCTTTAAAAAGGCCTCAAAAGTTCATGAGTTAAGGAGCCTGCTGACAAAGCGAAGAAAAGATAGTGACATAAATGAGTACACAAAAATTTATCCCTATTAGTCCAGTAAAACAAGACGAAGAGCTTTAGAAAAGTACTTATAATGTGAGTGTTATTGGGTTCACTTGTGTTTTATTTTCATCAAAACCACAAGAAAGGAGAGAGGGGGGCCTCCTGCTGAGTGGCTTTTTATAGGATCCAATTGGTAAGAAGTTGGCATGAATAATTGTAACAGACAAAAGCAAGACAACGGCATATTGTCTTGATTTATCAACTGAAAATAAATGTTTCTAAATGGCAAGGTCACGTTAGCTCCATTTCTTACAAGGATTCTTTTGTTAAAGGTAACATTTAATCCCCGGAAAGGAGGAAGCATAAAAAAAAAAAATAAAAAAAAAATCTGAGTTGGCCACTTATTTTGACACAAAAAAAAGTCCCCAAAATGCCTCCCATGGAACTCATATGATGCCTATTTTTTAGTCACAGGGTATCACCAAAATTCTCCTCAATCAAACACACATATGCACACAGAAAGCACATTATAGTCACCATCTCGGGGCCACAGGCTGAGCCTTCAGCTGCTGGCATGAATTTGGTCTCACACTTCCTCCCAACACGGTGGCACCACAGAGCTTTGCAGATATCCTGGAACAACAACAAACAGAGCTTACAGCTGGAGGAATGATAACTAGCATCAAAGCTATTTGGTCTCTTGGGAGATATTAAAAGATGGCAAGTGAATACAGGAGGAAGTAGACATAGGAGCTGATTCATGCCTGACTAAGAGCAGTGTTTTGGAAATAGTCACGATTTTCTACATTGTTTGAAAGATTTAAACGAGAAAACTTCAGGGGCTTTCTCTTTTTACATATCCTAAGAAACTTGGACACTTTGCAAAATTTCCCCGTTACTAGTGTCTAAATTACTAAGTCAGATTTTGACAAGAGCTGATGCAGACAAGAACCTCAGCTTCAGCCAATTGCTGCCAAGAACCACCATGGTATTCGTCTTAAGACCCACTTGTCTCGTCTGTTTTCCTTGCTCAGAAATTTGGCAGCAATAAAAGTAGCAAAGAGTTAGAACAAGACACATGGAGATGAAAAGCTAAGTTTGACAGAAGGAAAAAACTCCAAGCACATGAAAACATGTTTTCTTTATTTGCGGGTAACTCCTCCTCTTTAATTTAGCAGACTATTGTTTTTCTTCTCATTGTTTCATGAAATATGTATTCATTATACAATAAATTGCACAACTGAGACAAAAATATGGTATTAAAAACTAGTTCCTGGTGAGACAATGAATAAAACAAATGCTTTGGATTTTTTAAAGATCCTATGTACCTTCTAATGACCAAGTGCTAAAGCACATGATGTACTGGAATTAATAAATGGATGTTTGGGCTGTTTCTAGGCTGCAGTTTAAATCACATATATCACAGGACGCTCAGTTATTTTATTAGACAGTGTGGGTTTACATGCAATTTAGTGAAGCATCTCTAAATTTCTTTTCCAGGAGCTGCTTTGTCATTATAATGTCCTTAGACTAGTTTTGCATTATCGTGTTGATCAAGAGTCTACCGCATGACTTGCATTTATCTTTTCTTTGTAATTTTCAACATTAATGCATCTATTGTGCTACGTTCACTCAGAGAGAGATGTGTGTTCAAAACCATGTTTTTGTGTGTTCAAGAACACACACTTAGCATACACTGTTAATAAAAGTAGGTTGATAAAATTGATTAATTGATCTAAGCTTAATAGATCAATAAGAGATCCGTAAAAGTAGAGATCGATCGAACGCGTAAAGCTAAAGTCCGCTAGCTTGATGCAAACGTATAATGGGATTTCCCAAAGGACAGCTAATGCTAACGCTCGATAGACCTAAACATACATTGCTGACTAAATGAACATCTTTATAACCCCCAGGCATGAATTTCACAAAACATTTAAAGGAAATGCTTTGTTAAATTAACTGTTTGTGGTTTAAAACACTGTTTTTTGCTCCAACTTTCTTCTTCTGGAATAAGGCGCAGTGCTATAGTTGAATCGCCCTCTAGTGGCCAAACTGAAACACCCTCCAGGAGAGGAAGAACAATTGTTGGAGCTTCTCTGTTAGAGAATCCATGTAACACTGTATGTATTAACAATCTTACTATAATTTTACCAATACATTTTACAGTGTGTGAACTATATCAGATTAATATAAAAATCTTTGAAACAGATATAAAGATTATGAATGTGTTTTCTAAACAAAATTGCTTAAATGTGTAAACTGTGTTAACTCAAAATTAAATTGAATCAAATGGAATTGAGAAGATAAAAAAACTAGAAAAAAAACCCAGAATTGAATGGATCCAGGCTCTGGTGAATCGAATTGATTCTGGAAATTATTGGTGATACCCAGCCCTAGTAAAAAGTGAAACATTTGATCATTTGCTGCATTTAAAAACAGTGGTTTCTATCAAACAAAATTTTTGAGTTGAGTAAATCGTCAAAAAAAAAAATTAATTTGATGTAAACTAAAAAATGTAATTGTAAAAAATTACAGAACTTTTGTGAATGATAGTTCCCCGATTGGAAGAGGCTCAAGGCAGTGCAAATCTTGAGAATCTTGCTCCAGGCTTTTTCTGTCAAAACTCTATTCTGATTTATTTAAGACTCAGTGTCAAATAATTCTGGCCACAATGTGAATTTATTATTGATCAATTTTCAATTTTTTGGCACTTTTGTGAATTAAAGGGGACACCATCTATACAACACTTACAAATCTGTGCCCCTGATTGGTCAAAATCTCACCTGGTTTAACTTTCAACAGGTGTTCAATGGACGTAGAGCCTAAAACAGTCTTAAAATGTTGCGTAGTAATGTGTAAACATGAGAGTTTTGAACACGGACGACCAAAATGTGCATATATGCACGTTTACATAGATTTATTTGATAGTGGTCGCTTGAACAAACAGTTCAGCAACTTACCTTCGCTGATGGATTTACAAACTCTGACTTTTGTGTTTGTTAATGGTGACCCGCTTTTAATTGTGAGCTTCTAATGTTCATTACTTTCCTTGCACACCATAGGAAATACTATTTCCATGAGACACTCGACAGCAAAATCTTTAGACATGTATTTTCCTCTATACTTCAAATCTCCTAGATCCTAAAAGTCATGTGTGTTATTACAGGGACCACTACTGGTGAAAGTCATCTTCTGACAAACAACATTTTACATTAGTTTCTTGTGAAATAAAGTAGAAAGTAAATCCTACTAGAAGTGTTTGGTTGGATATCAAAAGCAAACTGATCTTTGTGTTGAAACAATGGGAGAGCAGAACACAGAGATTCCCATTGGCAGTGCTCCAGAGTATATTTAGTCATCTGTCCCATTGAGCATTTGAACGATATAACTCTCACTGTTTGCTGTGAGTGCATGTGTGTGCAAGTGTGCCTGTGTGGGCATGAGCTTATGTAACCCTTCCTTCTTTTTGTCTTCCTTCCCTCTTTTGACCCAGTTTTCCTCGGCATCATTTATCTCATCTAGGTATCAAATTCTTGACTTTTATCTGGGAAAAACAATGCATCAGTCGCTTTGTATGCAATCTGGATCATAAGGGTGTGCTTATTGTTTCAAATGTATGCTATTTTTTTAAAGAGGAAAAATAAGAATTTACCTTCTTAAAATCCAGAGTGCAGAGTTTGGCCTTTTCCCCAAACTGCCATTTGCACTGTGTGTCTGCATCGTACAACTCGCCAGGCAGCTTCTCAGGGTAGCGATACTCTTTTGTTGCTTTGGGTTCATCTGACAGACACAAAGCCTGGGCAGTGCTTGAAGGTCAGATAAAGTGAATGAAGAGGCCAAAAGAGAGAGAGAAAAAAGAAAAACAAATGAAAGGGACACAGAACAGAAAATAGAAGAGATTATAAACAAGGAACGGACATGAGATTCAAGTTAATAAACAAAAGTCCAAAATAGTAAGTGGTGTGACTGCATGTGCAGTCATGTGAAATTGGTTTAAAAAAAAAAAAAACTTCAAAAATCAAGCAGCTAGCATCCACATGTTCCATTGCCCCCAACTGTAGGGCAACTACAAATGTTGCCCTAGCAACACAACACATTTCCAAACCTGAGCGCAACGTCTTTAATGCATCAGACACTTAATTATGACAGACATAAAAAGTTGCTCATTTCCGTACCCAGCAGGGGGTTTCCAGTGTTAACTGATATCACAGAATTCTATACAGAAACACTGCAGGCAGGCAGGCAGGGAAACGTCACGCGAAAGATGGCAAAATATGTTCATTGTGTTAGCAAGCGGTTCTGATTGCTTTAACAGGGTAAATGTGTGTCTGCGTACAAGATATTCCACGGCTTTATGAGTCTAATGTGCCTGCAGAGAACAATGGTCTCTCTGCACGTGCAACATTCTGATATCCTGTGTCATACGTTATAAAGATCCTGAAGAATAGATTACACACACACATCTGCAGGAGTATGAATGGATCCAGCATGCAAACATAGGCGCAGACAGCTTTTTGAGTAGTTCACACATGAAATGGTAAAACCATTTTTTTATGTTCAGTTGCAAAAAAAAAAAAGTCATGAAATATTCCCTTAAAGCAGAAATCACATGAGAAATTCTCCCCAAAGTCTGAGCTATAAACACTGCACACGGAGTCGTCAGCTGGTGATGAGAACAGTTTTCAAAAGGTCTTTTTCTTTAGCATGCCCTGTAGGTCTCAACAGTTATACATTACCAGGCTTATGTTTAGTGGGCAGCTGGTGAATGCAATTACAACTAAGGAGTTTTTGTATACAGTCATCCCTCGTTATATTGCGGCTCACCTTTTGCAATCATGTTGTTTTGGAGGTTATTTTTTAACATTTTTTTTACAGTGCAGTGTGTTCTGCGTCCTGATTGGCTGTAGGACATTGCCAATCAATCTCCTTCGTGATGTGCCTCCTGTAAAGAAGGCATTTGGCATGCCAAATCTACAAAAATCATTCTATAAAACTGGACATACTTTTCTATGAAGGTTTAAACTTTGAGAGTTAAAACAAGAGAAAAAAAAATATGAAAATGTTCATGTCTATCTGAGAAAAGCGTATAAAGTGTTTAGGGAGGGGTTTATGCAACACAGATTTCCCCTATTATAGATTTTATTTAGAACCTAAACTCCTGCAATAAACCAGAGAACACTAGAAAAGTTGCATTTCCACAGATAATGATACTATGAATGGTTTTTTGCTGAATGTGGTGGTGAATAAAACTTAACGTAATTGCTGAAGTGATTTGCTGAAAATGCTAAAGCTAAAGCTTTTATAAAATGCTAAACTTAAAAGTGGAGAAATTGCAGGAAGTGCACAAAGAATTTGAAGAATTTCTTGAAAGTTCTGCATAAAATGCTACAAAATGTCAAATTTGTGAATATCAAAAGTACAAGCATGATTGTCCTGAATGTTTTGATACCAAACCTGCAGGTTTCAAAATCAATTCTATGGAGCTGAAATTCGCACAAATTGCAGAAAATGTAAAAACACGTAAAATATATGAATATCAAGAGCACAAATGTCCTGAACTTGTTGAATGTTTTGATATCAGTATTGGATAGATATAAGTGCACAAAGTATTTGAAGAATTTCTCATTTCTACGGGGCTAAAAAAAAATCCCATAAATTGCCTAAAATTTAAAAAATTGTAAAATATATGAATGCCAAAAGTACAAACAGGATTTTCCTGAACTTGCTGAACGTTTTGATATTAAAATTTCTTAAGTTTAAAAAGTGCACGAAGTTTTTAAATGATTTGAAGAATTTCCCATTCACTTCCAAAGGGGCTGAAAAATTGTAAAAATTGTGTACAATCCTAAAATACGTAAAACATATCAATTCTATGAGAACAAGCAGCAATGTCCTAAACAAGCTGAACATTTTGATAGCAAGATTACTGAAAATTCTCAAAGTCTGATTGAGTTTTTACGTGCCGAAAAACGTACGGAAAGGAGCAGGAGAATCACTGTTACATACACAATCTGGACTTTAGCTGAATCAGAAAGGGTAAAGATAAAATAAAAAAGAAGAATAGATATTTGCATATGGTTACTTGTTTGTGACATTGATATCAGGTGGTAAGAACAATTATTTTATCAAATTCTAGAGCAGACAATAAAAGCAC
>NC_050527.1:13946471-13948545 GCF_002922805.2 Oryzias melastigma
AAAAAAAAACACTGAAAGAAAACCAAAAGGTGTGAAAATGTTTGGCACATTCCGCTCTTTCAAATCCAATCCAATGGAATATTCCAGTGTGAAAGTACCCAAGTTTTGTATCCTATTTGATGCTCTTCAGTAAAACACCTGACAATATACACAGTAGCTTACAACTGTTAAGCATGGCTACGAAAAGAGACCCCAAGTGCCCCTACTGGGTGCAGAGATTCCCTCCACGTCGCCTTGGTGGTGGATGTAAGTTTAATATACCTCTGACAGGCCTAACAGGGTTGAGGTCATCCCAGCTCTAATTACCAGAGAGGAAATAAACTGGCTGTCTCCACAGACAGTTCAGTTAGCACACTGGTAAATTTAGTGGAGGGCATTGAGTCTGGACTATCTTGTTTCAGAGACGCCAAAAACTGGGGGTGTTTTCAAACACAACCAACGGCTCATAGAGACACAGCCAGGCATGTGGGCTCCATGGTTGTAAAAAGACTGAGTTTCTGCTTGGGTAAGGAGAGTATGCCTAGCAGGGAGAACACAAGCCCATACAAAATGTGACTGGAAGTTTCAGATTCGTTTTTAAACAGAATCTCAACAAAAGGCTGCAGCATATGCACAGATTAGAATGTTTCATTATCACAAGCATACATTTTATGACTGAGAAAAAATATAAAATCATCTATTCCAGTAAATAGGGCTGTAACGAGTATCCGGGTGCTCGGACAATTGCAATCCGCTTCTGAAAATTCGAGTACGAATATTCGGGTAGTCCAAGATCGCTGATGTTGAAACCTTTTTAGATACTTATTGCTTTAGCTTATAATCAGGGTAAATAGAAAAGGTAAAGGGTGGATTGGGTTTCTCTCCGTTTTTTGATTGATTGATTTATTTGTTTAATTGTAAAGCGCTTTGAGTTGCACAAGTATGAGAAACACTTGATGAATAAAGTTTGATTGACTGATTGAAAACCTGGTGGTGATGGCGGCGAAGGGAGGGGGGGTTAAAGGACCAAAAAAAAAAAAAAATCTATAAGGTCAATGTGCCTATTCCATTAATTCAAGTTTCATTTTTTCTCATATAATTTATTTGGTGTCATGAACAATTACAGGTCCGGTGTACGCATGTGCATTTCTAAAACCCTAGAAGCAAATGTGTATTTTTTTAAAGATACATTTTTAAAAATACTAAGATTTGTTTTGCTTTGTTTTCTGCATTAATGTGAGTAGATCATTAAACAAATAGTAGAAAACTTAATAGGACAATTCTATTATATTAATAGACATTGTATTGCATAAGGTTGGCAAAACAAAGACATTATCTTTTCATGAAACATCTGGTAACATGATGTTGCTCTTTATTTCTGAAAAGCTAAAAAAATGGTTTTCCATAAATGTCAATGTTAACAAGAGCTTCTTAAATCAACTATAATGGTTTGTTTACCACATCACAAGCACAGCAGATTGAAAAAACAGGAGCACTTACTTAAGGAAGCGGCTGAGATACTGGCGACTGCATGGAGACCACGAGAAGATCCCGTTGTGACCGGCTAATGTGGGAGACATGATGTTTCCCTCAGACTTTTTACAAACATTGCCTTCACCGTCATGTACCATTCCAAAACTGAAAAACAAAAAGGGATTGCAAAAATGTATTTGATTTAGCAGAACTTCAACCAAATCCCAATATTTTCTCTGATAGCCGCCTCATTATCACATGTAGATTTTTTGGAATACACTTAAAGGATTCCTTTTAGTAATAAAACATTCAGTTTAGATCTTTTATTTTTTTTTACCCAGGAATTATTGTTTATTGTTCATATTCTTAAAACAAAAGTAGAAAAAGAATGCAAAGAAAGGGTTTGTACGGTGTCTCTGAAGTCCAAATCACACTAACGAATCCCTCAACGCATAACAGATGACAGTTAAAAGAGCAAAAGAAATCATAAAAAAACAGCATTAAATTTTAGGCAATCAAAACAAAAAATCCAGAAACCAAAACAAAATTATAATATATATATATATATATATATATATATATATATATATATATATATATATATATATATATATATATATAT
>NC_050527.1:13948755-13950285 GCF_002922805.2 Oryzias melastigma
CTCAAACAGAAAATCAGACGTTTTCGTAGGATAGTTCTGGGATGCTGGAACAGACTTCCTTCTGTTGTTGAATTAACTCAATGCAAAGCCAGTTGTTGAGAACATACCCAGAAAACCCCAGTGACCTGCCTTACACCTTGACAGTTCTGCATTAGTGTGAAGTGCTGGTTGTATCCACCCACATCTAAATGGTGCTGATTATCACAAAGCCCACAGCCTGAGGTCATTTCATGGGTCATGATGTCTTTTAAGTCTCTGCTGGGCTTCTTCTGAAAGAGTTGTTAGTTTTGTTCTTTCTTGTGTTTTTCCAAAATATTTTATTCATTTTTCTTAGTGTGATATTTTGCTTGATATTGTTTAGTTTCCAACATTTCTTTTTTTCAAAGTCCCCCTCCAATCATCTTTTGATTTATTGTGAAATGGTTTATAGAGATCTTTTAATATGATTATACGGTATTTATACAAAATTAAAAAAAATATTGTGTCATTTTTAGGACATAGTTTCTGCACAGCAGGAGTAGTTCATTAGAAATTTGCCTCTGAGTTGTGGGCGGGACCATTGGTGTTGGAGTGAGCCCACCTCTACCTCCCGACATCCATCTGTTTACCCTCTCTCCGTCTAACTTACAGCCCCTCACACCCCAACCTAAAATTAGCAGTGCAACAAAAATGGTGAAAACTATTAGAGCTATCCAGTCGTACAGTTTAAAGACAGATGTAGACAAATTGTTGCACCTACGTCGCACTCAGGAGTCAGAGCTCTGTTCCCCCCCTCTGGTCACTGGCAGGAGCCATCTCCAGTGTACTAAACTCACTACACCTCCCAGCAGCCCCAGACACAGTCCCTGGAAACCACTCACCTGACTTCAATCTGACAATCACCCATCAAGGAGCACACAGTGCCTCGCTCTGTGCGAAGTATTGTTTGTGCCACCCTGCCTGCATTACCGAGCGTTTCTATCTGGACCTGATCTTTTCTTTCTGATCCTGATTATGTTCTGATTACCTGCCGCCTGCCCTGACCCTGATTTAGCTTTGTGAACTTTTAGCTATGCTTGATTCCAGTCTGAACTAATAAACCTGCTGCACATGGAACCAGCTGTCTACCCTTTTGTGACGTCACACCTAAAACCTTATTCCAATAGCATTTTTTGTCTGCTCCTGATTCACAACAATTTGAATAAAGAAATTATTTAGAAAAGCAGTTTTAAGCTTAATACTCTTTTATATACGTCCTCCATCATGAGAAAAACGGCACAAGAACATGTTAAAAACAGCAAAAATACAATTTTCGTCAGAGTGGATCTTTAAATGTACACATTTAGGATGCATTTTCATTCTAACAATGAAAATATTAACATTTGTTGTATTTAGTAGACTCAGATGACATATATGAAGTGATTCAGTATAAGTCAAACTAAAGTTCTTACTTGTGTCCTGATTCATGGGCAATAGTGAAGGCCAGACCCAAACCCGTGTCTTCATTAATTGTACAGCTCCGGTACTTGCTGCACATCCCACTAATAGGGG
>NC_050527.1:13950314-13953095 GCF_002922805.2 Oryzias melastigma
AAAAAAAAAAAAAAAAAAATCACATTATTAAAGTTTACATTCATATAAATTATGAAAACTCTTAACTCTGTCAATTGCAACTGTCTCTATACACTCTGAACGGTTGACAAACCTTCAGTTGTCTCAAAGCAAACTCTACAGGCTATCAAATATAAAACCTGTATGCATTGCATGTATTCAATATCAGAAGGCACAGTTTAAGTCCCTCAACATGTTGAAATATTGGACTCTGTGGGAACATTCCAGAATCCCCCTGATGTCTTTTACTTCAATTAGACAAAAAAAAAAATCTCTAGTTTTTCTTGTCTTTCCTCTCATTTTGTACCAAACTCTTGCAGTGTTTTTTTCTTATTGCTTGATCCATGTTTTCCTCTTTCTGTCAGGATTCCACAAATATACAGCTAACGCATATGAACCCCCTCAATGCAAATAAAAAGTATGACATGTATCAAACATCATTCAGGTTTTTGCAGCGGGGTCTCGTGGAGAATTTAGACTTTGGTTTTGTCCAGTTTGTGATTTAAAGTTTTCTGTACAGTGTAAAAATCCCAAGTGTATAAAAAATGACTGTAAGTGAGGATATTAAATATAGACAGACCGACCGTGAGAGAAGTTCATTTTTGTTTCAGTAAGGAGCAATGTCATAAATTAAAAGCAGGTTCTGAAACATGAGTTAAACATTGAGCAATATAATGATAACAGAAATAAACTGAGCTACATTACAACTTGCTAAAGTTATAGCAGGTATGACTTCCTATACACTTGCATGTTTTTATTTATGTGTATGTGGATATACACTTGTTTTTTGCACACATTCTTAATTTATTTTTTATGTTTCCTACCTATATACTAAATAAAGGTTAAACAAAATCAAGCTCTCAGTTTAAATCGAATCCACATTCAGTGTTTTTCATAGCGACTTTAGTATGTGGAGGCAATGTCACAATAACCAAACTTTTATTATCTAGAAGGAAGCATTGACATTAATAGTGATTCTTTTTTTCAGTTTGGTCAAACAAAAAATGTGTACAAAGTTAATATAAATAAAGTTTAGCCTCAAATACAAAAAGGGGTTTATACAAATATACTCCTCGTGTGTCTATAGATTCATTACCCTCCTTTGTAACAGTAAAAAACAAGAAGCCTTCGCCTCTTATTTGTTTGCTCAGCTGACGGACAGGACAAGTTAAAAAAAAAACAGATTGAACAAGTACTTGGGATCACTAAAGCCTCGTTTCCACTGCGTGGTCTGGTACAATCTAGTATTTTGAGGTTTTCCATTGTAAAATGAACAGTACCGAAGCGTACCCCTTTGGGCCGCCTTCGGTTGTAGATCCATTGAAAAGTGGGACGGAACGGTTGGGGCAGAGCCGCTATAGCCACCCGTTGATTGTCAGAAAGTGACGATGACATTAAAAAAGTGGCAATATAGTGCTCATTTAAGCTAAAGTTTCCAACTTTTTTAATCATCCTGCAATCTTCTTTCAAACAACATTAAATTCCTGTTATACACGATGTATCAGAACTAAAGCAAGAAAAAGACGAGCTGCTGGATGACCTCCATTGTTGTTGCTTTTCTAGTTATCGCGCTACAATGACGCAATGACATGCTAAAAGTCTACACCAGAGCTACTTTCCTGCTTCCTTTCCACGAGAGCTCTGAATCAGTTTTTCTTTTTAAATTTGTTTTGT
Organism: Oryzias melastigma; assembly: GCF_002922805.2. Classification (NCBI taxonomy): domain Eukaryota; kingdom Metazoa; phylum Chordata; class Actinopteri; order Beloniformes; family Adrianichthyidae; genus Oryzias; species Oryzias melastigma. The sequence continues at coordinate 13,952,007 of NC_050527.1, forward strand.
GAAATTTGCACAAAAAAAAAAAAAAAAATGCATTCGACTCCCTTAGGGGTTTCCGTGAGTTAAACAGTTTTGGTTTAAAAATCATGTCAAATCCTAAGCAGATCAAGCAACAACAATAATCAATAAACAGTATAAAACTGTTTTTTTTGTTTCCATCATTGCATTGCACTTATTAATCTGCAACATAATCTAATGTTCTGTGACTTGAAAAAGATTGTAAAGTGTACCAAGAGTATCACAAGGCTCATTCTTCCAGGAGCAGATATCCAGTCCTGTGAGGAGAATGGCGTGGTCGTGGTGTCGGCCCTCTCGGCCCCCCAGAGTTGACTGCCACTGACAGAAGCTGTTCAGTGTATGATCTGCATGATGGTTGATCATCAGGCCATCCTGTGATGAGAAAAGCAAATAAAAAGAGAAACAAAGACCTACTGTCTTACTGGAAGAGGAAAATACTGCCATGTTTATTGAAGGTTCTGAAAATTACTCCAAGATTTTGAGATGCATGACATCTTTATAACAGTTTGTAGTGCTTACTGGATATTTTTACTCTTCTTGTAAAGAGGAGAATAATGAGTAAACAAAGCCAACAACCTCACATACTGTTCCTTTAGCTGTTGAGCTCGTGTGGCCGGATTTGACTGATAAACATGTTCAGTGATACATATTTTAAAAATGCATTGTCAGCATGCAGTCTCTAGACATGAAAATGATCATATTTTGCAATAAAGTGGGTGGAGGAGTCCTTAATAGAACCAAAGTCAATGTATATTTTCAATAATAACACTTGTCGGTACTTTAATGGATTGTCTTATAATTGTATGGTCATTGTATATCTTTTTTATTGATAACTTGAATTTTTTTTTAAGTTTTTTACAGACTACAGATTTTGGCTCATTGCAGTAATGTGTTTAATCTACTGTTCCTTAGAAATAAATACATAAATAAATAAAAAAATAAAACAAATAAAATATATAATTTGAGTGCTGTATTACTTACTTAAAAAAAGCAGTAAAAATTGGAGTTACAAGTTTAAAGCAGTTAAAAATAGACTTTTTGTAGAAACACGTTAGGGGTTGATCAGTTTGGTGA
>NC_050527.1:13953422-14001014 GCF_002922805.2 Oryzias melastigma
GACTTTCTGTAGAAACACATTAGGGGTTGATCAGTTTGGTGAGGATCTGAGAAAACATAATCATCATAACCATAACTACTACATTTTTGGAATAAAAACATTTTACAAATATGAAAATGATAAAATCCTCAAGTTTTATCAAACAAAAACTTTTTCACAATCCCTATTTTGAAAACCTTCCAGGAGAATAGAATGCTGATGAAGAAACACATATTTTTCTGTCTCTGATTTCAGATACTCACTTGCTCTTCATCCAGAAGAATGAGGCCCACAATAACTATGTTGATGTTCCCTCCTATTGTGCCATCTTTAAATAGACTGGAGACCTTCAGAGAAAAAACAAAAAAGTTTTATTATTTATGGATTATATATCATCAAAATCAAACGTTTAGTGTGTTGCAACAAAAATCATTAGGAGTTTTGCTTTACGTGCTGTAGATTCCAGCATTTTGATCAAACACACGTTTGTGTCACTGAAACTGATTTTGTTTGATAAACTGTTTTTAAAATCTTAAATCTTTTACATATATAAAATGTTTAAAAATGAAGGCGTAGAACAGAAAAAAATCTTGTGTAATTTAAATATGGTACTTAATTACAAATAATTGCACAATCAGACATAACAAAGAACTTTCATTAAAGGTCCCACTCTGAACATATTTTGATCTACTGTAAGTGTTCACATTTATGCCATTTTTAGACAAAATTAAAAAAAAAAAAAAACAAAGAAAAACAGAGCGTCAGTTCTTCATCCTAAGTTGTAGTATGGTGTAAGCCTGCCCTCATTTCCCATCATCTATTTTTTACACTCTCTGCTGCTAGCTTTTAGGCCCTCACACCCCCAACCTAATATTATCAGCACAATAAAAATGTTGAACAATTTTGGAACAATTCAGCCGTACAGTTTTGATCCGGATCCCGGCTCAGACGAGGAAAACAAAGACGTTCATGGATCTATTTGTTTGCAGGTGGATGCATCAGAATGGAGCAGAGCAGAGAGCTTGTGGCTTGTCTCACCAACAAGCTTTTTGCAACAGCATTTTTTGTCTGCTCTTGATTAACAATGACTTAAATACATAAATACTCCGAAATGCAATTTCAGTCTTTATTTTTTTAATATATGTCCTCAGTCATAATAAAAATTCTACAAGAACATGTTAAAAACAACTAAAGTCTTTGAAAAGAACAAAACTATGTCTACCTGCTGGTGCCACTGAGCTCTTACAAGCACAACTGCTGTTTCTAATTTGGCTTCTTTTTCTGATGCCTGATAAGTCCGAACAGTTTGGGCTTTGAAACTGGACTCCCATCATTTTGTCCCTGTTTGCTCAATGCCTGTCTCTCGTGCTGTGTGAATACATCCAGTGCCACTGACACAAACAGCCTCATTGGTTCCTGATGTTCCTCGCGGTGCTTCTTTGTGCTGACTTTGTGAAAGACAAACAGCTGCGAACAGGGAAACATTTTCAGGGCAAAGATCCAACCAAAGCTACTTGTTTAAAATTGAGAAGCAGAGTTTGTCGGATTTGCACATCCTGATCTGATCAAAAAGATTCACTGCCACAAAACAGTCTGTTTCCTTGGTGCTCAAGTGTTACAGTCTCTATCAGGCTTTTAAAATATGGTAAATCTGACAATTTAAAGTCCCCTTTCAGATTTTTTAACATGAAATTACTTATTTTGAATAGAGCTACAGGGAAAAGAATAATTCGTCTTGTCAACACCAGATGGGAGAGGTCCAAAAAGAAAGAAGATTAAATATCTTTTTTTGCAATTTTGGGAGTTGGCAGGTGGGACAGAATATTTGCTATTTTTTGTGAAACTCTATACTGTATTAGGGGCTCTCCTCCAAGTAGGTTTCTTTTAGAAGGCACTGTGTTTTCAAAATAGAGGGATTATCTGTGGATTTGTCAGTCAGTCATTAAGTAGCAGAAACTAGCGGGGTGGAATTCACTTGAGGGATCAGCTGAGAGGAGCTGGGGGAGAAAACTGTGAGTGTCGCACCAGTGAGCTCACTCAGATATCGGTTCCATGTCTTCACAAGTGCTCTTTCTGATAACTTAGTCTGGTTATCAAGTTACCAATCCCTAAGCCGAGGCACAACTCAAATAGACTGCACGGGCAACTTAAGTTACATTTTGTAATGATAATAAAGACTGAAAAAAGACAAAAAAACGTGACCAAAATAAACCCACCAAAAAGCCACTACAGCTTACTCTAAATCACTTTTTGGAAATAAAGCAATAAGTCAAGAACCTGAAAGTTTACAGAGCTTCACAGGTGTATTTTACTGGAATATATATTTCCATTTTGGCATGAAAAACTGAGCTAAATGTCAAAAATTCACATTCTAAATCTGACCTAAACATGGTGCTTCTCAATAAAAGAGTATGTTTTTTGTAGTATTGCAGATGTGCTTTAATTTTTCTCTTGAAACCAAATTTCGTTAACTTGTTTTTTTCAAGTGGTCAATAATTCTAGAACAGGAGTGTCCAAACTTTTTCAAAGAGGGCCAGATTTGGTGAGATGAAAATTTGTGATGGTCAAACAATTGACCTGATTCATTTGAACCTTTATAATTGCATAAAATGTAATAAACTATTTAAGATTGCTTTTTAGTTCTTCACAAAGAACAGACATAAAGTTAAATACATTTTGACCTAAATTATTGTCAATTTGTGATTTAAAGACCATAAATGTAAAAAAAAGAAAAAAAAGGCTATCTGGATAAAAACATTTTGTCAACATTAAATCTGGATTCACATGAAATGTTACCAGTTATTAAGTAATAAAAACTTACTGTAAAAATCTAAATTCAAACAGGAAAATAAAATAAATAAGTTAAGTCTAATTTTGAAAAATCGTTCTTCTGGTTTTCCTCCTAAAGACCCACTCCAATGAAAACTGTGTTTTTGGTGTTTTTAGAATGTTCTTGTAGCAGTTTTCTCACAATGGAGGACAAATCAAATAATTTAAGATTAAAACTGTGTTTCTGAATATTTCTTTATTCAAATCTTATTAGATCAGCAGCAAATGAAAACTCCCGGTTTGAAAAAGTTTGGTATGTGACGCAGCAACTGCCAGAAGCGGGAGTGGAGTGTCCACTAGCAGAAAAATGGATCCATTAACGTCTTCCTATTCCTTGTCTGGCTCAAAACTGCACAACTAGACAGCTCTAATATTGCTCAACCTTTTTTTGCAATGCTAAAGCTAGCTTGGGCTTGTGAGGGTTTATTATCTAGTGGGAGACAGTGCAAACAAAGTGTTGTTAGAAAATCAGCCTAGGCTAACTCTGTGGCTAACTTTTGCGCCAAAGGTCCCACCCACAATCCAGTGGCGAACTTCTAATGAACTGCTGCTGCGTTGCAGAAAATATGTCTCCCTCAGACTTTGTGTGCACATATGGGATCAACTATTATAATAAAGGCACTCCAAAGGCAAGTCAAGGTCTCAGGATTTAAAATAAAAATGACAGGCTTTTTGATTTTGGCTAAAGTTGCATATTCATGATTAAAAAGACCACTGGGAACACTTTTACAACATATATATAGTTAGAGTGGGGTTTCAAGGCTCTGATGGTCAAGTAGTCACAGGTTATCTCTACTGGTTTACAACAGCTGATAACATAATTTGGCCAATCATATTCAAGAAATTGTAGTTCATAGAAACTGCTTGCCTGGTATATTATTGATTTTATGACAGAAGCCAGCCAGTAGAAACTTGAATAAAGGCCACATTTGGCCCATGGTCTGTACTTTCAATACACCTGTTCTCCTGTTCTAGAAACAACAAGATGGCAATACTTACAACCAAGCATCAAACTCACACTAAACCAAACGCACTGCAGAAGAGCTGTGAGCATCTCTCTTACCATGTTTAGTACTGTAAGAGCGTACGTGGTAATGTTGTCATGGCCATGGTTATCCATCATCTTTCTGTCCACCACCACCAGCGTCTCCACGTTGAGCCTCTGAAGGTCTCGATTCTTTGGGAAGACGGCACGTTTGTTCCTGGCAATGAACTTGTACTCATCTGGAAGGAGGAAAAGGTCCTCCTCTGGAGGTTTGGGCATATCTGTGGAAACAGTTTCAATATGCTGAAGATTTAGAAATTAGAAAACCTTTTGTAGAACAGGTATTATTGAGAGAGCAACTTTTCCCTTTGTGCTTGAGGACATGCTTCTGGTTAGAAGCTAACTGTTGACTAATGCAAAACAATGAAGAACAGCTGTCCACATTTTAAACAGATATTTCCCTCCACACCTCATTTCTTTTATTATCCGAAACTGACTTTTTAGCCTAAAAGCCAAATGCTACATTTGCTTGTTAGTGTTTCTGGCAATTAAAAGACAACTTTGGATGATTAAATAGACTCTTTGTTTTGGGACTTGAAAAAATAAACTACCCAATGATCTTTTTCTTTCTTTTTTAGTTGTTGGATCTGGCAGCTTTAGTGTTTATGGTACTCTTAGGTGAAGTGTGAAACCTCACAGCATAGTACATGTTAGCTACTGCTACAGGAAGTCCTGATGCGACCAGGGGACAATTTTAGGAAATTTCAGCAAAAGCAAACTGAGTTTTTTTTTGTATTAATACTTTAATCTGTGTTGTTCTTGTGCACACGAGAATTTATTAGGTCCACTGAGAAACAACCTGATGGGCACCAGAAAAGTATCTGGTGCACATGAGAATATAACTGGTGCGCACTAGAAGCAAACTGGTGGGCACAAGAAAGTATATGGTGCACATGTGGTCTAACTGGTGCACAAGAGAATCTAACTGGTGTACACAAGAAACAAACCAGTGCACACGAAAAAACTAACTGGTGCACACGAGAAACAAACTGGTGTGCACAAAAAACATTCTGGTGTGCACAAGAAAGTATTTGGTGCATACAAAAAAGTATCTTGTGCACACAAGAAACTAACTGGTACACTCAAAAATCTAACTGGTGAGTACAAAAGCAAACTAGTGCAAATGAGAACGTATCTGGTGCATACTAGAATTTATTAGATCGAAGGGAAGTAAACTGGGGCACCTGAGAGCCTGATGGGCACCAGAAAAGGATCTGGTGCACATGAGAACCTAACTGCTGCACACTAGAAGCAAAATGATGAGCACAAGAAAGTATCTGGTACATACGAGAAACAAACTGGTGGGCACGTGGAACTAAGTAGCGCACAGGAAACCTTTCAGAGTCAGTTACCTGAGAATGACTTTACTTAAGCCTATTGAGTTTTATTTCACCATCAAAGACGTTGCAGCTTTGCTTTCCTGGCGTCACCGTCATGCTATCTCTGGTTTGTTTTGGTGCAGGGGGATTTACCTGCTTTGGCCAACTGGTGCGCTATACATGAAGTTATTTCTCATCCACACGACTTACTTTCTGATGCGCACAAGAAACAAGTACTTTTTTTCACTTCTATGTCCTTTTAGGGGCTCCATAGTAGGTCAATGACTGATGTATAATGTGTTTTATATTATTATTACAGTGTAGGAGTACATATGATCATTATTTTGTGCTTTATCACAACAAGTTTTGAAGGATTTTTGGTCCCAAAGTCTCACATAAAGTATGTATTTTTGATTGTTTTTATTGGTTTAAAAAATCTGTTCAAATTTATATGCCTTTACCTATTAGATAAAAATGTGAAACAAGGTTTGAAATCTGTTTTTGATAAAGCAAACTTAAAAAAATCTTCATGATTACAGTTGCTTGGCTAAGATGAATGACAAAGCCATTTGTTTATAAAGGGAGGAAGCAGGTGAGTGACCCACGTGCTTTTTGGACTAAAGCAGCACACAGGTGTTCACTGATCTAATCTGACAGAAATGTAAGCGCCAGCATGTTTTCACAGGGGACGGACAGCTGTGGTTTGCAGGGTAAGAGTGGTACAGTATCTGTCTTATCCCCGCTTGTAATCATGTAACCTCTGAGAGACAAACGCTAGTAACTGATCTCACTGTCATTGCTATTAGAACAAACATTTGTCACTGAGTGAAGAGTGCGAAAAATGAGCTCCCTTTAAATCTGTCAGGGTAAGTCATTACTGAAGTCAAATCTGTCAATACAAATGAGATACTATTATTAAAGTACATACATTTTGCATGAACAAAGGACTATTTCAGCACTTAAGGGGTAAATCTATTGAGTCCAAGTCTTGTTATTTGTTTAAAAATGTCCAGTTTTTCTAACTGGGAAAAGCTGTATTGCAGAATTCACAGTCAGCGTCAGAGCTGTCGGTCAAACTTATAGAGGGCTGTTTTCCTTTTTAGCACAAAAAGTGCTAATAATGTGTTGACAAGCACAAATCAACAGCTTCTCTTATCCCTTTAAATGTATTAATACAGGAAATTCAGCTATGGATAGAGTGAGGCTTTGCTCAACTAAGCAGTTTAGTGCATATAATCTAGTTTAATCGTGTGGCTAAATGCAGCCTTAGAATCCTGACTACATTTTCTGACTAAAACACATTTTTGCAAGAAAAGCTCAAGACTAATGCTTCACAAAATCACAGTTTTGGCTTTTTTGGTGGCTTATTTCATGACAATTTATTATCAAAGTTGCGATATTGATAGGTAGTAACACAAATGAATCAATGTAACATTTGGATGTTTCAACAACACTTAAACCTTAAGCCTGATTCCATTTGAAACTGGGCATCTGGAAGTGAACAGTGACAACGACACGTCTTTACTTTGATTAATCCTGCTTGAACTAAAACACCTTTTGGCCTTCGTTTGAATAATTTGTAAACATAAATACAAAGGAGAATTGGATGTCTATTTTGGCATTTTTTGACAAATTTCCAAATGTCCATTCATCTTCTGAACCCGCTAAATCCCTTTTTGGGGGTCATAGGGTTGCTGGAGCCTATCCCAGTGAATGTTGGGCAAAGGCGGGCTACACTCTGCAGGGCCACCCACACCAACATGCTTATCTAGGGACAATTTAGCGATACAAATCAACCTATGAAGCATGTTTTTGAACAATGAGAGAAGCTTATATGAGAAGAACTAGAACCGGTCCAGTACCGCAAAGCGTAGTGCACCAGTACCCACACCCAACACCAGACCAGATGCGGTACCAGACGCGGTAGTGGATGCGAACCAGTACTGGGTTATGGTAAGGGTACCAGTACTGGGTTAGGGAACCATTGCTGGATGCATCCCGAGGACCAGTGCGCATCCGGTAGCGCATCCCGAGTGTTGTGGACCCTTGATTTTACAAACAGCCAGCATGTCAAAAAACGAAGAGTTGGGGACACCCAAAATGTAAAAAAGTGACGAGGAAGGGTCCTTAGCCAAACCAAACCAAACTTCAGGGTCCACATTCTCCAAGACTTGAAGACTTGGGTATGAGAATGTGTTGGGGATTCAAACCAGGTTCTTTTCACTGTGAGGCACGTGAGTGCTAGCCAATACACCACCAATATTTTCTTAATAACTACATTTTTCAAATTTAAAATTGAACACAATTCTTGTTTCCATTATTAGAGCAGAAAATATTCCTGAAGTGTCTGTATGGTGTTTTATTTCCATCTGTACAGTAATTAACTGCAGGTATGTGTAAAGATCCAAACACAAGGAGGAAAATAAGTGTGCTAATGTGAATTGGAATGAGAAAGAGCCCTTACATACATTTTTTCCTTCTCCCACAGAAGTGCTGCCTCTGCTTCTCTCCATGTCTGTAATCGTTGAGGTGATGGACGCCTCCGTGCTGCTTCCGTCGGTCCAAAGGACTTGAGCTGTTAGCGCTGGGATGGCTGTGGATGCCCCTTTGTTGTCTCTGTAGAAGTTTTTGTTGAGTGTCGTTGGGGGAGTTCGCCTTTGAGGGAAAGAATGATTTATGCTGAAATGAATCCGCAGATCTTTTCCAAAGCGCCCGAGGCTGATGATACATCTGCTTTAGCCGGGAGACCCCATTGCTCTTGTAGAGGATGTGTGGCTGGTGACTGACAGGTGCTGTAAAGTTTTCTCTCTCCGCCAGGCTCCGTGACACCGGTCTGAGGAAGTAGTCTGCATGTTGTGTTCGAATTAAACCTGACTGGATAAAAAAGAATAAAAAAGTAGATTAACTTCACAAATTGCATAAATTCATCATGAGTATTTTTTTTTTTTTTTACCTTGAAGCAGCTTAAAGCACTATTTAATACTATTTCTTTAAAATCTAAAGTTCCACCTGTTGTGTGTCAGCTATATTTCAAGATGTGACCTTTGTTCACCGCAGACCTGAACTGTCTAAACCTTTGTTCAGCTTAGTTATTAGCTATTTTTCCTTCAGCATCTGTTTTCTTGCTCTGGGTCATTGCTTATCAGCAACATCTGAAAAAAGATCTGCTAAAACAGACAGGTTTGTCACAAGAATCCTGTTCCCCTAACAGAAGTAGGCACATTCTAGGAATATAAATCATTATATTGAGAGCAGAAGATGATGTTAAAGGAATATAATTTGTGTTTTAGAACCAAATTTGAAGTGCCAGTTTAAGTAACGAGGTCTGTACTCTTCTTTTTGGAATGAGAAACGACAACTAAACCTATTGAAACGTCATACTATCATTCAGTTGTTTATTTTGTCTTCTTAAATTATTCTTTTTTTCTTTAAAGTTCCACTTTGATCCATTTAAGATCTGTTTTAAAAGCATTCCCAGTAGTAATTCAACTATGATTGTGTCCTTTTTAGCAAAAATAACCAAACTTGTATTGTTTTCTAGGACATAGTTTCTGCAGAGCAGCAATATTTTATTAGAAATTCACCTCTGAGCTGTTGGCGAGACTATTGGTGTGGAGTAAGTGCCTCCCCACATCCCATCATCTCAAGGATGCAGGGATGCACCCTAGGCAAAACGTGACCTATGCGCCCCCACCCCACCCCACCCACCAATACACACACAAATATCACTGCACACAATAAAGAAAGAATGTAGCTACCTGGAACATGTTAAATAGATATTTATTTAATTTTAATTCGCAAGAATAAAATAATAATTACTTAAATTGTTTTTTAGCGTAATGACACTACTCCCTCGCCGGGACATGAACTCCCGACCTTTGCAATTTATGATTTTAATTATACCTTTTTTAACATTATTACACAAAATGAGTGGTGTGTTAAACTGGTGTAACAAAAAAAAAACATTGCAATTCGGTGCCCCTTCCAGCAGATGGTGCCTTAGGCAGCCGCCTAGGTCTCCTATGCCTAGGGCTGGCCTTGTATCGCCCATCTGTTTACCCAGTCATGGATCTAGTCATCTACAAGTGAATGCATCAGAAAGGAGAGGAGCAGACAGCTGGTAGTCTGTCTGTTGTACTTTCTATAAACAAATACTGCATTTTTTTTCATCTGCTCCTGATTCACAACAACTTGAATGAAGAAATACTAAGAAATTCAATTTTAAGCTTCATTTTCAATCATCAGAAAAATACTGAATAGAGATGTCTCTTTTATTTTATTTTGAAAGGGTGGCATATTTTTTGTCCTGTGAATAACCCACTCAGGGTGTTGGGACATACACTACACCAGTCGTTGACTGTTTATCACTTTTCTATAAAAGAACAGTAGTACCTCAAAGCTGTAATTGAGCGGTTAGATCTGTGAGTGACAGAAGCAGCTTTTGTGGATTTAAGATGGAATCTTTGCGTGATTGTTCAGTCGCTCAAAAAAAGAGCTGATGAGTTTCACACCTCATTTCATATATTCTCTTCTCAATTACAATCATTGATCTTAACCTTGCCAAAAAATTAGATCATAATTAGAAATGTTGAAGAGCTTGACTGGTATTAAGTTTTTCCTAAAAACCTTTAATCAGATTTAAGTTATTGCAGATGTGTTAGCCTGGACTTTTATTAATGACTTTTACAATATCAATACTTTGAATTATTTAGATTTTAAAAATGATATATGTTTATTTTGCACCCTTACTCATCAAGTTACAACACATGCCATCGTTACACGATGAGGACATGAATGTGATGAAACCGGAGTAAAGTTCTGTTAAAAACAATGCCTAATAAGACTGATTTTTAAAGAAGTGTTTGTTTCTCCTTAATCATGGAAGAACAGATGAAATCTCTGCATTTAGCCAAGGTTTTGCTACACAGGGAAGTAAAGAGCTGCTGTTTGCAGGTGGTTCATCCTCAGGAAATAATGTACACCTTATAGAAACTAGTGTCACAGAAAAGAGGACATCCAACTACTGACAGAGGGAAATATTTAACTACTTTTAGAGTTGGCAACAAACATGCTTGTTCTCAGGCTTAATAGATAATTATAATCTTCCAGAAACCTTAAAAATGGTTAAATAGGTAGAAATCATACGAGACATTATTGGTGAAACATATCTGACTATTGGATGCTTTATGTTTGGCCTTTATTCTAGGTTTTATCCATCAGAGAAAAGAAAAATCACAAAATCCAACCTGGTTGTGTTTTTTGTGTGTGTGAATGGGAAGATTGTGTTATGAAAGGTAACATTATTTTATTAAGTGTTTTTTTCTTCTCCCTACTATACTTTTGAGACCACAATAGAGTAAAAATAGACATTTGTCTCATGTAAAAGACACATTGGAATGAGTTGGTTTTGTTTTTGTTTGTTTGTTTGTTTGTGATTATCGTGTAACTCTTAACAATGAAAGGATCTAAGAAATTTCTAAATATTAAGGAGTAAAGACTGAAAAACCTCCATATTGATCTCGTTTTCACATTTTCTATCACCTCTTCACTCTCACACTACAGAATTATTTGTTCTTTGAATCTCCAAACAATGAGAAGCTTAATCTTCAGTCTTTAAACTAAGTTTTCTTCAAATAAACTGAATACTAAAAAAGGTAACAATTTTATATGGTTCTCATCCAACCACTCTGGATCAGCAGAGACCGGGTCGTTCCTCACAATCACATGTGACAACCAACGCTTTTTTCCACATGGTACCCACCCTGCTGCTGAGTAATCACCGGCAATCGTCAACATTTGGTTCCAAGTCACGGCGAGGCCTCTGACCTGAACTGTGCAGCTCTCAGCCTTCAAAACGTCAGCGCCAATCATTTATTCTGTCTGGGACGTGGATTGGGAAGGAGGAAGAGGGGGGACGGAGCTTGAAGATTTGAACAAAATGGAAAGTCAAGAAACTCCACTTGAAGTTTCCCTCAATGTGTGTTTCGTCATGAAGGCTTTGTGCCCGCTCAGAGAAACTCAAAAACAGCACAAGACAGACAAAGAAGGGAAGGAAAGAAACAGAGGAATTCTTGCAGTCTGTAGACTAAACTGTCTCAATGTAGCATCTTCCCCATTCGTTCATGATGGTTCCAAAGCAGAAAAAGATTCAAAATAGGTCATCTTGACTTAGCATTTTCAAGTTTTACAAATTTTTAAAAATGAAATGTTTTTTTATTTATTTTTATAATTATTCGTGAAATTACCGTACCTACCACCAGATTGGCTTCATTAATTAAGATGATCCTGTGTGACACAGGAAGTCTTTTATTTTGAAAGGAAGTCTTGTGAACCTCTGTTAAAGCTTATAAACTTTCATATTTGAGGGCAAAAAAATCTATTTTCTCTTAAAGTTTGTTTTATTAATGCCACCAAATAATAGTTTATTTATATTTCTCATAAAAATAACAATAACATAAGTATAAGGTCTTTTTTAAGGGATGTGTGGCTCCTACTGGGTCATAAGAAGTCAATCAAAATGACTCTTTAAGTGTTAAAGATTGCAGACTCCTGGCATATACAGTCAGAGATTTTTACAGCAGATGACCTTCTTGACACAACCCTGTATTTTATCCAGGCTGAGGACCGGCACAGGGAGATAAACACTTAAAGGCCCCCTTGTGACTACATAGTTAGGCAGTAGTGTGACCCACATTGGAATATGTTCATCGCGCCCCCTGGGAAACTAACTGATCCCTTTTAATTTTTTATTAGTTATTTTTTATTTTTTGCTATGTCTTATTATATGAAGGACATTCCCATTTAAACTGTTATAAACCAGGATGGATTGCTTTACACTCACTTTGGCTCTGACTACTAACTGGGGAATATCTTAGCACCCTGGACTCAGATCAGCATACTGACTTCATCTGTGGTTTTGTGAATGACACCTGTTACTCCTTTACATTCCACTCCAACCATATTTGTTCTTTTGTAAAATCATTCCCAGTAGTCTTTTAAATTATGACTGTGTAGTCTTTAGCTTGTTGATTATTAAGACATATTTTATGCACAGTGGCAGTAGTCCATCTCAGTAAGTGCGTCATTAGTCTGAGCTTTCTCTAGCATCCTGTTTTCTGATTTGAAATACTTGAAAAGGCACAAATAATCCTTAATTATTTTTGTTTGATCCACTAATATGAGACAAATTCTACAAGGACATGTTAAAAAACAAAAAGATGATTTTCACTGGAGTGGATTTTTAACATAAGAATCCATGTAAATCTTCTTTTGCAATTTAAAATGTATTTTCATATCAAATATAGTCAAACAATAGGAACTGTCTTGTATTTAGTCATAATTACCGCTAGTAAAATTAACATGAACATACGTCTGGAATTCACAATTCCAAGTTTTTCATTTGCTATTTCTTAAAATTTATGTCAGCATGCATAAAAATACAACAGGAGCCAAAAACTTCTATTGTTTAGCATTTTTTCGACGAAAGTTTTTTATTTTAAATAAATATAAAACTTTTAAAAGATACAATTTGTCTTTTTCTTCAGAGACTAGTTCTGATGTTTTAGGATTTTTGGGGGCATAAATGAATAATGGATGTAGGAGCCATATTGAGTCATTTATCCTGTGGGTGTCATCTTGGATGTCAGTTATAAATACAGGTTGATTCACTTTGGTTTTTCACCTGCTATGCAGTAAGAAATCGATAAATGAAAGAAGATGCTGTATTGATTTAAATACAGCTATTGGATCGCAGTGCTTTCATTTTGCTTGTCGTACAGGAAAACAACAGTTTAGCGTGTCAGCCAGGTCAGTCTGGGGTCACAAGCCTCAGTAGTTTAACGTTCTAAACCTCTCGCCAAATTCTTGCTTTTATAAAGGCATTTGCACCTTTTTTGTTGGTTTTTATAGCCTTGAAACAAATCAAAATTGAAATGATTTTTCAGTCTCCATGTTTGATATCTAATTATACTTTAACAGCATGCATCTGCATTCCCTTAAAGCATGAGTGCACCTTTACTGGCCACTATGTTAGATTAGGTCATGCTGGTGCTTCTCCTAAATAGCCAAAGTCATCAGATTACACACCGAGCTCCACGAGGTGCAAATAGCAGTCATAAAATGCAGAAAGACTACTTGGGAGGGCGCAAACAGCTGGACTCTGGAGTCAACGCATCCAGACAAGCAGCAACAGGAATAGAGGTTGCCAGGTACAAAAAAAAGCAACCTAACAACCTAAATGAAGGAAAGCATTCACTGCTTTACAAGATGCACCTGAATGTGACCAGATTTTTTGATTTCTTATCTTGACTCTTTTTTTACATGGAGTACAAAAAAGTTGGTTAGAAAGTTGAAATTCTTGAGATTCTTGTTGAGGCTTGATGCCGGAGTTTACTGGCAGGTTGCCACTTCCAAAGATATGAAAATGATCCACTGTAGATGTATAACTTTTGACACATATGTTCCATTAAGGCACAAATTCACCTCAGCTGACCCAAAATAACCATATTCTGCTAGAGAAGAAACTCCCACTTGAACAAGGTAAAACTGATAGAAATCCTGTTTTCCTGACCTGATGCTGAAAGATAACGATGGCAACCCTCCAGGACCACACTCTAAGCTTTTCAAAGCACTGTCACATCAGTGGACCTTCTCTCACATCTTTGTGGAAATCCCAGAGGTGGAACGAGTCTGAAGTATTCTATTATTACCACTATTTCTAACCTGGAGGCAAGAAACACACCCGACTTTTTTACAAGAGGAAAGCACGTGCCCTTGTGCAGATTGGAACTGGCACAGCGTTCAGATTTAAAATGTAAAATTGTGCTACAAATATGAGAACATACGAGGCACACAAATAAAATGTATTGATATTTTTGACACAGACTAGAACAAAACGTTAAAATATTCTTATTTTATTTTTTTATGTTGTATTTTTGAAGGTGAACCCTTTTCTTCTCTCTCAGAGCTTTCCATAGCTTCTTTGTTTAACAGCCAAACTTTGTTATGCCCCCAAGTGTGATTGTGAACAAGGGCCTTAGCGTTTGATGATAGAATGAAGAAGATTTATGATTATCACTTTAACAGTTTTATTGCTGAACTTAAAAAGGAGAGCCAAAACTCACTTGACCCTTCAACATTGGAGTGTTAATGCCGGTATCCAACACTGATATGCAAGACTTCAGTGGTTTGGCAATCAATGTAAATCAGCTGACTGTCTTTGTTGCCATTATTTAAAACTTGTTTTAATGTGGTGCATATCGGTGCAAGGCTGATATAAAAAGCAGCTTTCTCCATGTGCCTTTCTCTCAGCAAACAAATTCACGAATGCGTTTGTGGTCATACTCCACTGTAGTATTATACTCGAACATGTACCTACGGTTGGAGGAGGCTTTATATATACACATATATATGTATGCATATATATATATACATATACATACATATATATATATATATATATATATATATATATATATATACATACATACATATATATACACATATATAGGGATGTAACGGGTCAAGGATAACCTGTGATAAGAAGCCACTGTTTGGCACACGTGTGTACCCCGGACCACCCCAACCCCCACCTCCCGCGTGCACACACCTCACGCTTGCATAATTTAAATCAATTGTCCATTCACATCTAATGGAATTCGTGTCAAATTCATCAAATATACGTGTGTGTGTAATATAATAAAACTTTTATTATATAAAAAAATCCAATAATTTTCCCTTTCTGGGGAAAACAAGAACAAAACCTGATGAACAACAGACTTGTGTGATAACCGTCAAAAGTGGACCACAGAGCTCAGCCTGCATCCCAAACTGAGCTGGAGTTAAGCCAGATGGGAGCTGGGACACATGCGGTTTATCAGCAACTGCTAGAGAAAATATGACTGGCAGCAACAGACCATTGTGCTTCTAGTACCAGAGGAGGGAAATGCTTAAAAAAATGATTAAAATCCAAATTCTTAGTTGTTACAGTCCTGATGTGCTGCTTAAAGTTGCAGGAATTGGGGTGAAAATGATTTATAAGTTTGTTCATATTAGCTGAGTTAAAGAAACACATTTTTGTTACACAAAATACACACACCATTTGTCTCTCCTAGTTTACAAGTTCTTGATATTTCAAAGTGTGTCCAGATGTCCACCTTCAAAACCCCAAGTATTTTGGGCCAAAAGAGGTACGTTATCTTTTATTTAGAGTTTTAGTAGAGCTTAAATTCACACAAGATGTCTTTAGAGAGCAACAAAATAAGGATTTATAACAGCGAATTGAAAAATGTCTGTGCAGCACTCCACTAACCCTACAATACCCTCGCTCTCATAAAAGCCAGACTACAGTGGACTACGCAGCAGCAAGGAGTCGACACAGAGCAGGAACTGTTTTATGATCTCTCCCGTCTTCCACATGTGTGTGACCGTCCACAGTGTGAGCCCACTTGGCAGGTGAACAATGCAGTGAGTGGGATTGGCTTGCTACTTTTATTCCACCAATTCCTTGCTTGTAAGTGAGGGATTTTTATGGTTGATCTCCCAACTGTCATCAGAACTGGGCTGACCACAGCTACAGACTGCCAGAAGTGGAGAGTTAAAAAGTCATCTTAGTTTTTACTGCATCACACTCCCTACAAGGGAGTTTTTCAGCACTTCAAAATGCCAAGGAGAGATTAAAGAGACTTACACTGGACCATTCCTCTTTTTATTTTTATTTTTTTACGCTGATCTGTCCTATAGTGTCTCTGCATTTGTGAGACTCCAGTGTGATTTTTTTGTCATTGTCACATCAGGTTCTGGTAATTAATTTTGTAAAAGGATATGAAAGGAAACCGAAATGATGAAAACGCTTTATGAAAAATAGTTGAACATGGCAAATCAAATGATAACAATCTGTTCTGTTTTTGTTGTACAAGGCATCAGGGTATCTGAGAATATATCCATCCATCTATCCATCTTCTAAACCCACGGAATCCCTATTGGGGTTGTGGTGTTGCTGGAGCCTATCCTAGTTCCTGTTGGGTAAAGGTGGGACCACATACTCTCACGTGTTAACTTAGGGACAAATTAAAAACAAAAATCAACCTATAAAGCATGATTTGTTCAAATCCACTGTCAGGTCATACAAAAGACTCTCAAAATGCAATTCAGTGCCCCTGTGCTTCACTCTTAGTATTAAGGGTTGGATTTGGGGGTTAAACTACTCAAAATCTCTAAGGTGGGGCTGTGACTTGAGGCTCAGTATCTCCTCGGGGGATGGGTCAAATGTGGAGGACACATTTCACACACTCGTGTGTGTAAACTAGTGGAACAATATTTAGTAAAATATTATGAACAAGAGAAGTGATGAGAATCTCTACTCGGATAGGGCTTGTAATGTAAGGTAAGATGGAAAGGCCTCATTCCAGGTACACATCGAGCACAAAGTCTTGCCAATTTTAGTGCTTATTTTTTTTAACAGTACAGCAGTTACTGAAGCCATTTGATTAATGTGAACATGTTTAAGCAGAAAAAGAGAATATATTATTCTTCTTGGATGAACTTCCTACCTCACAGACCCTGCCTAGGGAGCTGTACTCAGATCCACAACACTTCCCAAATGGGCTTGTAGGGACCTGAAGTTGTACTGCACAAAAAAACGTGGTCTGAATAAAGTCTTATGGGTGGGTACCAGGCTGTCGGAGGGTAAAAAACGGGCAAATCTGGTGGCCCGAATGGAATTTCAGAATCGTCCTTTGGACTGCCCAAGGAGTCTATTAGTGCTCCTTTGTGCAGCCTCACTGTTAGGCAATTAGACAATCAGAGCCTTATTAAAATGGGCATCCTACGGGTACTACTCATTGAGTGGAGCAGTCGCACACAGTCAGTAATGAACCAGAACACATACGTTACAAATGTCTAGATTTCTAGATGATACAACGCCCTTACACCACAATCTAGACCAGGGGTGTCCAAATCCAGGCCTCGAGGGTCAGTGTTCGACATATTTTCCAACCAACCAGCCATTGAAGCTCCTTATTGGCTAAACACGCCTGATTCAGGTAATCATTAGCAGATAAGACCCGGTTTCTGGAAAACCAGCAGGAGGCTGGCCTTTGAGGCCTGGATTTGGACACTCCTGGTCTAGATTGTGGTGTAAGGGGATCGTATGACAGCACCACCCATATGTTATAAGTGTGTGTAACTTACATTATCCTTAAGAATACTTCACAATACCCTTAGCTTA
The DNA here is from genome assembly GCF_002922805.2 of Oryzias melastigma. Taxonomy (NCBI): domain Eukaryota; kingdom Metazoa; phylum Chordata; class Actinopteri; order Beloniformes; family Adrianichthyidae; genus Oryzias; species Oryzias melastigma. Next base: position 13,970,821 of record NC_050527.1, read on the forward strand.
CGACACATACAGCAATCATACATTCTATTTTCATGACAACCCTTGAGGTGGCTGTGTGAGTCTCAATAGAACTGCAAGACATACCTGTACTCCCCTTGAGATGCGGCTACACCTGTCTACAACCCTCCATGGGCCCAGACAACCCAAAAAAATACAGCACCTATATTGGTGCATGTGACTAATACTTAAGTTAAAATCCCCTTTTTGACTTAACATTATCCAACATTATGTCCTTGAGTGAGTTGAATACTCATCAATTCTGCAGTTCAGGCTTTGTTTTTACATAGAAATTCACAGACTAAGTGGCATTTGGACATTTTTGAAAAATTTGAGCATTTTTTATCCTTCCCTGGGAGTACTGTTATCTTTGACTGGTGAAAAAGTTTTGCGGCCTTTTATTCACATCAAATAAAGTCAAATTCCCGTTGATGCTCTTCCCCAGTCCGTCCCAGCCAGAATCCGCCGTGAGAATCATGTTTACTATCTTTGCAACCCAGGACCTTTTTGGCTGAATCTTTTATTGGGATCTGCTTTGAGCACTCATATATACATACACACTCAAAAAAAAAAAAGATCCCTAGAGATGTACAAGTATTTTTCTGCTCTGAGAGGGCATTTCTCAGACACAGCAGTGGTCTTCTACTACACAAACAAAAGCAGAAAGATTTGCCTTACAACTCAAAACAGTTTTTCTTTTAACCTAAAGTGTCCACTCAGGTACAAAAAGAGTACTTAAAACATATTTCATTTTTGGGACACATAAAAAAGGTTACCAGACTTGTTTGGCCAAATATTTGCCTTCTGTTCTGAATTCAACTCAGTGTAACATTAGGACTGACCTCCTTTCCTTTGAGGTGGAAGTTGAATTCTTATAGTACTATGTCATTTATGCTGCTATACAAATACGTAGACCAACTGGACAAAAACTGGATCTCAAACAACATTGTCAGATTTTTTTTTTTTAACTCAGAAAATAATATTAATCAATTTAATGTATTTGTTAACCAATATATTGGACACACACTTATAAAACTTGAAAAAACTGTGAAAAGATATAAAACTGCAATAATTTCAGCACAAGTATGTCTGCAGATGATTGTCAGAAGAAAATTTTGTCAGAGACTTAGAATGTAATCATTTTTGCCTGTCAAAGCCTTAATAAAGTGCATTTCTAGGCTTACGATAAAGTAAGAATTTTCTCTACAATTGTGTGTCCTTAACAAAATCTTGTAAATGTACATGTATTTTTAACCTGTTATCTAAAGTACCCTAGAATAATTGAATCCATAAGTTTACCAAAGGTTTTTACACATCCTCTAACGTTATTAAAAATCGTATTTCCATTACCCCAGTTTCACATTTCTGTTGATTCTAAGTAGGTTTTGCAACAAAAATTTCTTTCAGAGAATTTCCTCTCTGTAGGGGGTGAACATGTGCTTAACTAATTTGTTTACAAGCTTTGTCAAATGACCTGGTTTCATAAAGGTTACCTAAATTGGTATCCTAATTTCCGTAACAAGAGTAAAGGATTAGAGAAACCTGTTTTTTTTTTTTTTTCAACGTCTCCTACAAAGGAAGGGAGAATAGACAGATGTCTGTCAGCTCCAGTTAAGATTGTTTTTATGCTTCAATTGTGTTTAGCATGCACTCTCACACAGCACTCTGCATTCCACAGTAACCGCGATCACTTCAAACGTTGAGAAAGCTGAGCAATGGTTGCTGCATGAAAGATAAGACAATATGTTGAATGTGTCGAGAAAAATCTGTGGGAACTTTATGTTTAGGACTCTAAGCCAATGTTACCTCAATTGGTTCTATGCTGTGCATGTGCAACTATTTGCTTGGCTTTGTGAAGGTCAGCCTTAACTTTGTGTCAAATCAGATTTTAATTTGTGTGGAAATCTAATTGGTCAAATTAGCTTTTGTTTCTTTGTTAAAACAGAAGTTTCTGCTATCAGCTATGTAAAGATGACCCAAATGTGTTTGGCTTCCATCCTTACTAATTCTTTTAGGTTAGGGAGTGCAGTCATGATCAGTCTAAGTATGTCCAAACCTGAATTTGAACCAAAATTGTCCCAAAACACTGGAATTACCCTGAAGTCCCCTTGACGCACATAAATAAGCACACACACACACACACAAAACAAAAAGCATTTCAGTCATTCAATCCCTCTATCTCATCCAGCTCCTTCTGCAACCTGATTCTGTGCGTGTTGAGACTCACCATCCCCATGCATGTAGACAGTGCTACTGAGGAGTTGACCTTCGACCTCAGCGACCCCTGGTAAAAGCAGAGGTCATCCTGGTGGTAAGCCCTCAGGCTCTTGGTGCTGTTCTTTCCCAGGACCTGGATGGTAAATCCAGGTGCTATCAAGCTTTCCGAGGCCTCCCACAGCTCCAAGTGGAAATCCTGCCCCAAGCCGCTCAGCCGGAAGTGGACTTTCTCATCGCTGCTGCCTTTGTTTGATGACTGCTCCTCTGGAGTCAGAGACCTCCGTCTCCTTCTGCGCTCATGGTGGGAAACTCTGTGAGAGATGTACGCACCTTCGTGGCTGACCTCATATGGAGCTACAATCTCGTACTCTGAAGACAACAACAAAAAAAAATAGTTATTTTGTGAGGAATTATTATTTATTTGCTCTCTAGCAAACACATGTTTATTCATGAACAAACTGTTTTTTTTTGGAAATTTTACTTTAAGATGGCTAGAAAATGTAAATTGGATTTACAGTGATTCAATGTGTCATGAATTGTATGCATAACCTTAAATATGTCTATTTATGATAATGGCATCATTTACAACTGTCTGTGAATATATGGTTATATATCTCTTTTACTTTTGTTGTTTTAAATTTTCAATTAAATAATGATTGGTTTGTCTTCTTTAGTCTTTCTTGTTTTTATTGCTTGAAATAAATCAATTCCAAATCCAAATGAAATACTGACAAGGTGCCATCTGCTCCTAGTTTTTCCACTCTTTATTTGTTTAAGCCAGCTACACAATTGTATAAAAAATACCTATAAATGTGAATGTAAAAATATTTTTTACAAAACATACTTATTTTGTAAAGGGGCTTCAATATATAAAAAAAAACACCCTACTATGCAGACACTTACTCATTCATCCATACTCTAACAGGCTTTTCAGATTAAACTAAGTCAGTAAAGACATTAATATCATGGGAAATAAAGGACAAACTGTTGGAGCTATTTTTTTTCCCATTTATTAAATTCCATTTATTTCCAAAGCCTTTTTAAGTCCAGATGTCATGACTCAATTTTAAGTCGATGACACCTACATATATGAGAAGCTTTACTGACAAATCTTCCTTTAAAAAAACTGGACAAGCCTGTGTTGCAGATTCTGTTGATCTAGATCAGGGATGGGCAACTCCAGGCCTCGAGGGCCGCAGTGTCTACATGATTTCCAGATATCCAAGCCCTTCTCATCACTGGTTACCTGATTCGGGTGTGTCCAGCCAATTAGAACATCCCAGTGCAGGGTATGTTGGAAAAATATGCAGGAGTGCGGCCCTTGAGGCCTGGAATTGCCTATCCCTGATCTAGATATTTTCTTGAAGGATGGTTCAGCACAGCAGAGCTAAAACATCAGGCCAGAACTCAACAGTTCACTTGTACCTTAAGGACAGTGGACATTCCTCTCATACAATAAGGAGAATATTTTGGACAAAGAGATGATGAATGGTCTATAAAAAGGAGTCAGTCTATATCAAACCAGAAGAGGGAAACAGTTTCTGTCTCTCATGAAGAGTTCTGTTTTGAAATCTTTACCCAACAGAATCAGGTCAAATTTCCTTCCATCACAAATGAACAACAAACCACTAACCCACTACAACCCAGCACCATCAGACAACTATTGCAACACTTGCATCTACTTGCGTGACATCTAATTGTTTAAATTTTCTCCACAGCATTGAATATGAATAGCCTTAATTCCAAATTAACAGTTAGAGTTGAGCAAAATACTTGTACAAGAGGTGAATCATCATCCTTATCCACCCTTGTCACTCCCACTCTCAACATCTTCAGTTCTGATACCTTTATGTCTGTCTGTGAACCAACAACATGGCTGCTCACACCACAGTCTTCTACTTGTTTTCTTTCCTTCTTGCGGAAATTATTTTATCTGATATCACACTTGAAGCCTTTTTCCCCTCATTCCAACCTGCTTGCACATGTCTCTTCACCTTTGTCCAACACTTGGACCAGGGCTGGCCAATCCTGGTCCTCAAGATTGACCATTGTGCCTGTTTTCCAGCTCTCCTTGCAATTCATGCTGCTGATTACGTGGAATAGGTATGTTCATTCAATTTGAATAAGACACCTCAGTGAGTAAATCATCATGAAGGAACACAGAGAAAGCTGTAAATCAGGCAGGGTGAAAGATCTAGAGAACCAAGATCAGGCAGCTCTGCTCTAGATTGTTGACCCTAAATCATTAAAGTCCTCTGTTCCTCATAATCTCAGTGTTCCAATTAATTTCTTTCTTGCTTCATTCCTCTTCTTTCTAAACCAAACCTCCACCTCTCTAGATATTTCTCCACCTGCTCGCACTACAGATAACAATGTCATCTACAAACATCATGGTCCACAGAGATTCCTGTCCAACTTCATCTGTCAGTCTGGTCTGTCCTTCACCAGTGCAAACAAGAAGAGCCTGAAAGCCAAACCTTGGTGCAGTCCCACCTCCACCTTCAACTCATCTGTCACACCTAAAGCACACCTCACCAGTGTCTCATAGCTCTCATGCATGCTCTGAACAACACCAATGTTTTTCTCTGCTACTCCAAACTTCCTCTCCTTTCTTTGAATCTTATGAAAGACTTTCTCTAGGTCTACATATATACAATACAACTCCTTCTGAACGTCTTGTTGCTCTCCAGAAACATTCTAAAGGCAAATATTCTATCTGTGGTATTATTGCTCTGAATGAAACCATACAGTTGCTTGAGTCGAACTTCCTTTTCCATAATGTTGTTGTGTGGCTGATCAGCTCTTTTTCTCTGCTGTTTCTGCAATCCTACATGCCTCTCTTCTTATATATATTTCTCCTTTCCTCAGCTATCCTATAACTCTCCAAGAACTTCTTAACAGCTCAGTCAGAAACTCTACTGCTGCTTCCACACCTCCACAGGAAGTGTGGAAGGTTGTTGGAACCAACTATCTTTCCAATCTTCATACTCTTCAATGCCTTCTTTATGTCATCCTTACTGATCTTTGCTACTCCCTACTCTACAACAATTACGTCTTCTACTTTGTGCTCTCTAATATTATCTTCATTCACAGGCTCATCACCTCAAAGTTTTCGTTCCATCGCAGTTGTGGAAACTGTTGACACATTTCCATCCCAGTCTATGATCACTCTAATGTGTTGTACATACTTCCCATCTGTTTCTCTACCTCACCTTGACAGATCTACACAAGTCCTCATATATCCTTTTGTTTAGCCTATGTCACCTTCACCCTGTTCTCTTGTCTCCTCTTTCTGTTCTCTCAATGTCCTACATTTTTAACCAACTTTTACCCTTTTTACATTCCCATACTTCCACCACCAAGTCTCCATATCCACTTTAGTCATTCCATGTGATACACTAAATACTAGCTGAATCCATCCAGCTATTTTAGAGCACATCCTGATCTCCCAAACCTGCTTCAATTCCTCCTTAAAAGCCACACAACACTTTTATTTTTTAGCTTCAATCACTTGGTCTTCTGCTCTGTCTTCATCTTTTATAACCCCAGAGTCAGCCTTCTCACCACCATTATATCCAGTCTGGCTACACTCTTCCCTGCTATAATTTTGTAGTTGATGATCATCATCAGTTTGCAATGTCTGCACAAGATAGAATCAACTCATGTGTCCTTCCTTCCAGTCTTTTATGACAGCATGTACTCCTCTCTTTTCTGGAAAAATGTCTTCACCACTGCTATTTCTATTCTTTTGGTAGAGTCCACCACTATCTGCCTTCTGCTTTTGTTTCCTCAACACCAAACACACTTACTAATTCCTCATCACCTTTCTTTCCCTCACCCACAATTCTATTAAAGTTTGTCCCAATCATCATAACCACCACTCTCTGCTGTATAAATACCCTGGACCCCCTCATCTATCTCCCTTCAGATTTTTTCTTTTTCCTCTTGCTGTCATCTTACCTGGGGGGCATAACCACTGACATCTTTCAACATCACACCTTCAGCTTCCAGCATCACCCTAAATGACACACTCTTCACATCTAGAACATGTTAGTGAACTTTTCCTTCATTATAACTCCTACCCCATTCATCTTTCCGTGACAAAACAGCTTGAACCTTCTATCAATCTATAAACCCTAAACTCTTTTCCTGTCAAAGTCCCTACATTTAAATTTAAGTCTGGCATTTCCTCTTCTTTCCCTGTCCATGAACACAACTTCCTCCTCTTCCTTCTTTGACCAACATTACTCCAGTTTTTACCAGCGGTGTGTTAGTGAACAGCACTGGTGTCAGTAATTGTTAATCCTCGCTATGACCAATTTGGTTGAAAATTTTGTTTGTGATTTGCACAATTGGATTTGGCTTTGGTTTTACATTCCCTACCCTCTTCTGACCAAAGTTAGTAAATTTACCTGGTCTTGGGGCATGAAAGCAAAAGCAAAAGCACCGACTTATGCTCCACCTGTGGTTGATTGCAAGTATGTCTATCATAGCGCAATATTTTTCCAATGGATTGGACAAAACCTCATAATTAAAAAGCCAAAAAAAGTTTTCCTACAACAAGAATGTAAATACATACTAATTTATTTTCACTTTATCAGAATCTACATTTAATTTACATAATGATTAAGACCAGAAGTTAAAAAATGAAAAGCACATTTCTATGCTTTTAAGTATACATTTTTCTGAAAACTTAACATCAGCAACGTACACACACATGCAAGCACACGTATGTCTACTTTAATGTCCCACTCTGACTCAAAAAGCAGCTGCAGTGACCCGTAATGGACAGTATACAAACAGAGTCTGCGGGAACAGAAAGCACACACACACAAATTACGTCTGCTGAGCTGACACAAGATCCTGCAGTTGTTAGTTTGTTGGCTTAGTGGCTCCTGAGTTCCTATAACACTCATAAAACAGTGGGTACTCCAAATGAAGGTTAACAGACGACTAAATGCAATTTTATGTCCATATATTTCTCAAGACATGAAAAAATACATGGAATCAAAAATAATGGATTACAATTATTATTTGATTACATTTTTAACTTGTTTGCATATTCTTGAATCTAAAATGCATTTTCTTATTGAAATACTCTAGAAAAAATAAATGATAAATAAGATTTGTAGCAGTAAGTGCAGCCAAGGAGGCTGCTGACTCAGAACATGATGGATCCAAACCAAAGCAGACATATTTCACACTTGTTTGTGTGCAGTAATCACTGACAAGCAGGCAACAGTAAACCCTTAGTGGAAGTGTTTGCACCACTTTTCATGAAAACAAATTGAGCTTCATTATTTGTCCATTTAATTGGCTTCTTTTGATCATTGTCTTGACAGTTCAACAGTCGAGAAGAAGAAAATACAACTTCAATGGTGTTTCAACAAGGAACTGATTTTTTACAGACTTCAGGTTGAGGGCTTTGTGTCAGCTGCAGCTGCAGACTCACATTTACGGTTTGTGTCAGGTTGCAGCTCGCCCCCCGGTGGCGAAGAGATGTATTACAGAGAAAAGGTGAGAGCGTTTTAATGCATTTTCAAGGATGCATGTATATAAAACTTCTCTCAGAGTATTTTTAGTACAAAATAAATTGCAAACAATAACAACCTTATTCAATATCACATTTATTACACCAAACGCAAAGGAGCACCGCGCGCTGCTTACCTGTGTGTGGAGGTAAGTTGAGTGACTGAAGCAAAGTTGATGTTCGATATTCATTAGGGCTGACCAGCAGTGCGCCCTGAAAGATAAAAAATAAAGTTCACAAGTCAGTTGAAAGTTGTCAGCCAGCTCTGCGTAAATGCGCACCGCGAACTCACCCTGCTCCCCGCGCACAGGCAGAAACAGCAGACAATAATAAAAACACACAAGCTCGTCCGATGCTTCCACCCTGCACGAGTAAAGCCCGATGCAGTCATGTTTGAGAGGAGTCTGCTGGAGCTGCGATCAGCGATTCACAGGACCAGCGGCGGCGGTTCTCCTGTGTGTGGGGACTGAAGCATCAATGATCTGATGCAGACTTCTTCAGATCAGCCCGGATCCCATTCATCTCCACGCGTATAGTCCAGATGCAGCGAATTGCCTGAACTCAGCCACTCTCTCCTGGCGAGTCATTTTCCCCTCTTTTTTTCAGGCAGAGAACCGACAGCCCTCCACTACCTCCACCTCCACCACCTTTCCAATCTCTCTCTCTCCTCTCTCTCTCTCTCTACTTAGTGACCCCCCACACCATTTGGACTCCCAGGAAACCATGTGATTTTCTTCAATAGTCTCGGATACTTTTTTGGCAAGAGCAGACCTTTCTGAAAGTCGGTCTGCATGAGTCCTAACATGTTTCCAGGGGCACTCACACTGTCTGCAGTTCCCTCATGAGTGACTGTAGTGTTTTTTTTACACCTGCACTGAAGCTAAACTACCACTTCTGCCAGCAGGTTGCTAAGTTAGCTATAAGTAAACAAACTAACTAAAATAACTAGAACAACCCTTTAGTTAAAGAAGAACCCCCAAAAGTAGTCTACTTTATGTTTTCGCTAGATGTTTGGGGATGGCCAAACATCACTGATTATGGAAGGCTAATTTTTACCAGTAGATTTGGTATTACACTGGCATTAAGTCTTAGTCACAAAGTTAAAGCTACAGTCACACCATCCTTGACAACGTGTGTTCAAGTGACCAATTTCAATGAAAAGTCTATTCAAGGCTTTAGACTTCTGTGTTCAAAACTCTTGCGTTCACATGTTGCTACACAAGTTTCTGGCTCTTCTAAACATATGGTCATTGAACACACTTAGAAAAGTAAACCAGTTTGAACTTTGATCAATGAGGTATTCAAATTCTGTAGCGACATATGAATTTGAAGTTTGGTTTGTGCTTGACTGGAATTAAATGACACCAAGACTTTCATATCGTTTGCATCTTATTATTAACATTCATTCATTCATCTTCTTGGCCGCTTTGTTCCTTTCGGGGTCGCCGGAGCCTAACCCAGCTGATGGGCAAAGGCAGGTACACCCTGGACAGGTCGCCAGTCTGTCGCCTCAATCACACACCCAATCACTCTCACATACACACCTAGGGGCAATTTAGAGTAACCAATTAACCTATGAAGCATGTTTTCTCGTGATATTGCACTACATAAATACAACTGAATTGAATATACTGGAATAGAGCTGTGAAAGAAAAAAGGCCGGAGCAAGATTTACACCGCTTTAACCTTTTACACCAAGCCTCTTCCAACTGTAAGTGGTGGACATTCGCCATAAACAATGGAATAAGAAGAAGAAGCCCCTCCCTGCTTTTCTAGTGTGAACACCAAGGGCTGGACCCACGTTCTAGAATGTGCATTTAGCTTGTTCAAGAACACACGTCAAGTGCCCGATGTGAACATAGCAAATGGATGCAATAAAAAAGTAGTCAAACCTATACAGGATCCGCAGGTTGCCAGCATAGAATGTAAAAGTAGGGTTGGGAATTGATTAAAAAAATTAACTAATTAATCGCAAACCTGGGAAAAATTAATTGCGAGCAATTGCTATAATTTTTTTATTACAGTATTTGCAGACAACTTATTATTTGCGAATAATCACAATATGAATTAACACTACATTTAGAACATTTATTTTATTTACAAAAAAAATCGGATTGATCGAACTTTTGTGTTGGGTATAATCACGATTAATCACAATGTTTTACCAGGTAAAATGTATTTGTACAGTATGATCCCGGACCATGGATCAAATAGTTATTTTTTGGGGAAAAGTTATCTAAACCACAAAAATAGCAAGAATAAAGTAATAAAAATATATATTGCATATTCTGCAAGGAGTACTTCGCATATTTCTTGCAGCCTGGCTATTAGAAATTAGACAACCAGAGCAAAGTTTGTGTGGGCATCCTACACTTATATCACCTGCACACCTCAGTAAGGAGCCAGTTCGCCACCTGACTAATAAGTAGAATGTGGTGTAATGGCACTGTACAACAGCATCACCAGCATTTCATAAATGTGTGTAACTCACATTGTCCTTACAAATACTTTACAATCCAATTACCAAACGCACAACCATTGTAAGTTCCAATTCCATGATGTCCCTTAAGGTGGCTGAATGAGTCTCAAGGAAACTACTTTAGAATCTATAGAAGATGCAGCTGCTCCTGTCTACGACCCAGACAACCCAAAAACCTGCAGCAACATGTGACTAAGACTTTAGAGATATTGTGGTGAATGCAACATTTACTCTAGATGAGATTTGGAAAGTTTGTCTTCATCTGGCAGTACAGCTTTTGTTCTGAAAACCGAGACTGCTGGGGGAGAAGAAGTCACAGTACACTGAAGATCAATCAGCCACAAACAGGTATATTGTGCAATTTGATTTCTTTTTATTGCTTAAAATTGTTTTCATTCATTTATTTTCTAAATGATTTTATCTGTTGGAAGGCTGTCTATTGTTTGTTGGTTTGTTATTGTTTCTTTTTAAAAATAATAATAATAATAATAAAACAATCAACTAAATACAGTTTTTCTGTTTTTCTGTGGTTCAGTTTTTGGTGCATTTCCCATAACAGTATTAAAGTTTACACCACTGCTAAGACATTTCTCAAAACAATTAGTGCAAACTGCAAAACATGGTAGATAACCTGCGAAAGCAAGTCCCTTTCTCAAATCGGAAAGTCAGCAGCTCAAAATGGGTACTTCAGGCTTCAAAAGCAAGTCCCTTAATCAAAATGGATACACATAGATTTATACTATGCATGGTATTTTGAAAATAAAAGTCAAGACACTGAATATGCGCTTATATCATTTATGGACAACAAGACATATTTCCATCTACATCACAGTTAATGTAAGCTCTGCCAATCCACTAAGGATAGGATCTTCTTGAGCGCCAAATCCACCCTCACCAGCTGTGATGTCATCACAAGCTACCACCAGGGTCATTTGGGTATGGGGATATACCTTCCACCTCCAGGAAGAGAAAAAACCTCCTTGATTGGATTTAGGAATTGTGAGAAGGGAGGAAGATACTCCACAAACTTTCTATCACCACAACACAATGATGAAAACTTCCATCATCCCAAACGACTAAAGATATTGTCAGATTGACATCAGTCTCATGCCTTTTATTCTCAGGGATTATGTCCATATATAGTGTCCAAAAAAGTCAACAGGTGATGTATGTTGTATAAACCAAGACGGGCAATGTGGGTGTGTGTACTCTGTTTGGTTCTTTTAAACAGACATGATACAAGCAAGTTAATATGGGTCAAAAGCAAGTCAAAAGGGATCATTTTGTAGATATTTATCCATATAAAATTTGCTTTATGTGCAAAAACATACACTATATGACAAAATGAACATGAAACTCCCACTAGGTTGTGTCCAAATGACTACATGTTGTAGAGGTAGCACTAACTGTTGTACACAGTTCTGAGAAATGCACAAAGACAATTGAGAAAACTGTTAAAAGAAAACAAATGATAACATACGTAGTTAAATAAATAATCATGTGTTTTGTGGTTGTTTTTTTTTACCATTGAGACACAATGCTTTTCAAAGCCAGCCTAAAGAACATAAAACACTTGTTTGAATTTATTCGTCTGGATCTTGTAACCCAACTGTGATCCGGATATTACACCCCGCAGCAGGTAATCAGTAATTTGTGATGGTTTACAGTCTGAAATTTAACATTTGACCCCCTTTAATCCGCTCGTCAATCTCCCCATCTCTGCCATAACCAGCAGCTGCACTGATAGGCAGTTTGCCAAAATCTCTGAACTCCCCACAATCCCTCATTGAGGGCCTTCAGAATGTGGGAGCCAAAGGACGGAGAGAGTTTGTCTATTGTAGTCCTGAGCAGCTCGTCCTTTACAAAAGGAAACCAGATGCAACTTTTGCAGGGCGGAATAACTGTGAGCGGGGTTTTAGAAAGGGGGTCTTCTTGGCCCCAACCCAACAGAAGTAATAGAGTTAAAAGGATTTAGAGATAATCAAAAGCAAGATGTTCACAACACATCCTTACATATTCTCAATCATACCAATTTTCAAAGAACAAATTCTGTTTTCTTCCTCACAACAGAGGATCTAAACTACTCAATTAATGAAAATGTTTTTACTTTTAAACTAAAATTTCTTAGAAAAAGCTTTTATATGGTGGGTTAAATTTTCCTACAGAGTTCTCAGTCAAATACTAAAATGTCAGAATTAAAAAGGAAGTAAAAGGAACAACTATATATTGAGAAAACTCAAAAGGGGAGATCATTTTAGCTCTTCAAAATCCCACTTAATCATATTTTGATCTATTGTAAAAACATCCTCAGTGGTCTTTCAGTTATGATTATGCTGTTTTTAGGGACAATAAAAAAACTGTGAAGTTTTCTAGGACATAGTTTCTGCAGAGAGGTAGTAGTTCATCAGAAATATACCTCTAGGGAGAATCTCATTTGAGGGGTGGATGCTCAGAACCTGTGTGGTGTTGGGCTGCTTGTCTAGGGCTGGAGGGACTCTCCAGGGGTGGGGCCCTGAGCTGGGCCCCCTGGCTCGGCGGAAAGGTTGGGCTGGAGCTTCAGTTGGAAAAAAATGAATAAAACAACCTATTAGCCTAATCCCTTATTACATTGTTTACTATAATTTTTTTATTTTTATCTCTTGTTATGCCAGTCTTGAGTTTCCTTTGGTCCACCTAGTGACGGAAATGCACATTGCAGCCATTTCTTCAAAGAACGAAACATTTTTAAAATTTTATTTTCATGAGTTGGCCGGAGTAAGCCATTTGGCGCACCGGATATGACCCGTGGGCCGTATGTTTGACACCCCTTGTTTACACTCTCTCCTGCTGAATTATAAGGCCTCACTACCCTAACCTAGCACTACCAGTGCAACAAAAATGGCGAGCAATATTAGAGATACCCAGACGTAGAGTTTTGAGCCAGATGCCATCTTAGACGAGAAGGACAAATATATACATGGACCTGGTCTAGACACATGGATCGGAATAGAGCAGAGCAGGGAGCCCGTTTTGGCACAAATAGCCTACGTTTCTGCTCCTGATTCACGATTCTGACAAATCCTCAGATATGCAATTTTAAGCATAATTTTCCTTATACATGTCTTCTATCATCACAAAAACGCCACAAAAACATGAGAGGGTATTTAAAAACTTAATGGTCAAATACATATTTTTCTGCAGAATTGAAGGTGTTTTATAAGCATTCTATTGCCTACAGTATATTATAGATCAGTCATTTGCCACAGATAACATGTACGTGTATTTTGGATGAAGGAAAGTAAATAAATGTCAATATAGGTCAAATGTGCAACAATGCTTCAAATGAAACTCCCATCAGATGAGATAAATAACAGAAGAACTGCTATCATTTGCAGAAATTGGAGTTCTGAGACTAGAACGAGGCTGAAAACCTTGCCTACGTTGGTTAATCCTGGATTTATGATAAATGCCATAATGAAAACAATTTCTTCCACATGTTTGTCAGCAGTGCCTGACAGTGTAAAGCACCCTCTCCCTCTGACATCAATAATGCTGATGCACACCCTAACTCAGAAACATGTGCGATTACTGCAATAGTATACTCGCTCTGCATTTGTGTGACATAAATATGTGAAACACCATCCTGCATGGAGGGATCCCGCTCAGCAAACAACTACAGCTGATTAAAAGATATTTGTACTTGAGCGGAGAAATTGTGGGAAAATGGTTGGATGTTAGAGTTGATGATGAACATACCTCCTCTGGACTGACAGCTTGCTGCTGGGTATGTTTTGACCATAAAACTTTAAAGCTGCTTCATGCCTCTCAGCTTCGCTGTCTGATCGCTTTTGCTCTCTTGGCTCCCTCTGTCTCTGTTAGCTTGGCCACTTGCCAACCTGTCTGTCTTCAATATCGTGTGGAGATGTAAATGGTTAAAAGTCAAACATAAAGGGAGCTCATTCCCCCACATGGATTTTCAAATGCACTGAAGCATGTACGGGGCAGATACGAGTTGCTGGTCAAAAAGTGCATCCAGTGAAAACGACAAAAATCAGACAAACGTTTGATTTTCTGTGGCTATCTCAAGGAGAATAGTGGTATTTGATTTTTTGCTTTAAGCAAAAAGCTCACAAACTAGAGGACCTGACACTACAAAACTAAAAATAACAACAACAAAAAAACAAGCTTTTACACATACTGATGGTAATTATCCAAAACAGAAACAGCTGTGGATGATTAAAACTACATCCTGGTGTGAACGTGACTAAAAAACTGTGAACAAAGCATATCTTCAACAAAAAACAAAGCATGACTTCATCTAATAAAGTAAGAAAACTGAACAAAAGAAAGGCAACAATTTTCACAATGTCAGAAATCTTTACACACATGAAGCAAAAAAAAATGTGGAAATAATACAACTTATTTACGATAGAGTATTAGGGCAACCATAAAGATATATAAGTGAAAAAAAACATTCACATGAATGAAGGAAAGAAAATTATGTTTAGAAAATAGTAAATTAACAAAAATAAACTTGTGAATTTATAGGAAAAAAATATGTAATTTATGAGAACAAAGTAATAAAATTATTAGAAAAAATCTTAAGACTATGAGAAAAAAAGTCCTTATTTTATGAGAATAAACTTGATCAAGTTATAATTTCATAAGCTATAAATTGAGATTTTATGATATCAAAATCATAAATTTATAAGAAAATAGTCCTTTTACTAACAAAAAAAGTAATTTTGTGTTTTTGTAAGAAAAACGTAGAGAGCCTTGTAAGCGGTTACCACAGCATTGGTTTTACAAATCAAGAAATATCAAGCTTTTTCAGTGAGTCAGCATTGACTTATAAGAATCATTTACAATAAATTGCAGTAAACTGGGCCTCTTCAAAAGAAAATTCTTGACTCAAAAGTAGTGGACTTCCACCCGGTCGTTTATGCCGTTGACAGCTGGTATTATAGTTAAGGAGGTACAAATGCATTAGACTCCAAACTGAAGACTTATGCCATCACCATAAATGGCTACACAGTTAAAATCCTTTTCTTTTCCTCCAAAAAACAACCGTGGGTTTTATGGATTATTTCTGGTTGTGCCTACATATGTCAGCAATTTTGAGGCTACATGCTTAGTTATTGTAAATTTGCTAATTTGGTTTAGGCTACATGTAGCGATGTCGGACATTATATATATACATATATATACATATATATATATATATATATATATATATATATATATATATATATATATATATATATATATATTATTACTAACAAGGTTGGGAGTTAGAGTACTTACTGTAATATTTGTTTTAGCAGTATCACTCAGTTTTTTATGTATTGCAAAAAAGGTGGAAAGTTACAGATATTGCAAATACACCAATGCGGCTAATGTGTAGCAGTGTCACACTGTGTCGCTTTTCCATGTGAATGACAAGTTTAGTAGTAAGTGTAGTCACAGTGATGTTTGTTTAAAATGAAGCGGTATCAGTCTGTTTTTTTATATGTTGTAAACAAGGTTGGTAGTTACATGTATTGCATATATGCTAACGCAGCTAACACTTCTAACATGGCTAACCTGTAGCATGTTGCAAACAAGTTCTAGTCTTTGTGCACAACAGTGCAAAAAAAAGCAGGGTAGATGATTAAAATAAATTGAATTTGTGATTTAAAAATTGTGTTATTTATAAACTGCCAATACTTCTGAAAAACAAAGTTAGGTTTCCCCATCCCCATACTATGTCAATAAATAGTGTTCAGGCATCAGTACTTCAGATTTGCTCACATGCCTGTATTTTGTTTGAGCTCTAATTCAATTATCTTATCCTTAGGACCACATGTGTGAGTCTGCATGAAAGTGCACTCCTGTGGAAAGCATATGCGAGTTTGCTTAAGTTTGCTTGAGTAGTTTATGTGCGCACGTGCCTTTGAAAGATAGTCCATCTGTTCATGCGTGTTCACTTGCACTTACGTGTTTTAGTCATGATCCGTGGCTGCATGTGTGTTTATTCTGTATTATTCTGACGGTGGTTGTAAATTTTCTCCCGAAAGCATCACACAGGTAAAGCTGATGGGAGCTGACATTAAGCAAGGAGATGAAGGTGAGTGTGGGGCAAGGGGGAAATGGTAGTTGCCAGCTTCCCTCATGACTGAAGGCTTAGTAAGTCAGCAGAAAATCTGCACTTTCTTAAAAAACTTTTTATTAGCTGTTGACTTTATCGTGCACACAGAAACTTTCTGGAAACTTTTTGGGAAGCTTGACCACGGACCAGTTGTACATGCACTAATATAAGTATTTTTTTAATTTAAATTATAATTTGCTTTCTGAAAAGGTTAAGACAACAATAACTTGTCTTCCAAGTGCTCCACTCTGGGAGGTCTTATATGTTGATTCCTGCCATTTATATTTTTGTGCTTTTACATTTAAAGAGTAACCAAACATTAAATCAACTTTTTTTGTCTGTTGACCTTTATAAATGAGGCTTTATAAATGCTGTCTGTTGGTCTTTGCCACATTTTTGACAATTTAAATTAAACTTGCTTAATTCATGAAACTCTAGTCTCAGATCCTATGTGTGCTGCCCCCTACAGGTTGAAACAAGGAAGTACAGTTGAATTGGTCAGTTGAAAGCAATTGGTCAACTGGTGTAAGTCCCACGTCATTTCAGAAGTTTCACGTCATCAAGCTCTGCAGCTCCAGATTTAAAGCCCCGCCCATCTTTGATTCCGTAACGGTCGGTTATTTACACTTCAGAGTAAATTTAACAATATGTTAATACCAAAAATGTTGCAAAGGATTGGAAGTCTGTAGTGGAATTTGAAAACACTACAAAGTCACTTATCTAGTTTTTTAGTACATATGCTAGGATTGCATCTGAAATCAAGCTCAGGGATAGGGAGCAAGATGTGGGAGATAAAGAAGGACTTGGGAGGAGGAGGTTCCTGCTTCACAAAGACTTCAGAAAAAAATAAAAATAAAAGATAGTGTTGTTGACCAGGCTAGATTGCATAGAAAAGTCTGAGCTGTGAGGTAAGCTGAAGTGGGTTCAGTGAAATTTTAGTCAAAATATTGAAACTCTGTGAATGCATTCCTTTATCATAAGACACAATAGTTTCTTTTTTGGGGAAAAAAAAACAGAAAATACTTGGTGAAAAAAAGGGTCAGTTACATTATATGCCAGTTATGTAAATTTGTTCACTTGACAAACCATATTAGCATATATTTTTTCAATATATGTGCTTTTCATGTGGGGGTTTTAAAGGCTTATTACTTTATGTTTCTGAATAAATCACAATTTACATTAAAATCAGAATTTTTTCTTTGCAAAATAAAAGCACCTTATTAAAGCAAAATATATATGTCAGTAAAATCTAGGAGGTTCTGTCTACATGCTGCTTGATTCTGCAAACAATTTTTGGGTTATTCGGGGACACAACAAATATTTTCTTGATTAATCTGATTTATTGCAGCAATCATAATGTTGTTCTGCTGCTATCAAGTTTACAAAGTTCGTCAAATTAGCTGCAATTTATTTTTTTTATGTCAAGTGTCTTTAGTAAGAGCACTTATCAGATTGTTCTGTGAGTAAAAAAAAACATCAAAATTTATAGTTGGAGAAATGTTTTTTTCTCAAAGATCCAAAAAATGATAAAACTATGAATGGGGAATGTCTTATTAACTTTAAAAACAAAACAGCTTTTTAGTTAAAAAGCAGTTTGGTATGAATTTTGGTGAAGATCACTAAGAAAGATTCAAATATTTCTGCCTCTGATGTTTAAAGACTAAAAAAAAAAAAGAAAGTATGAAGAATGGCGCTAATTATAAGGAGTCTGCTGTTCGTGATCACTGGGGCAGAAAGAGCATCTTTGGAAGGGTAAAACTTAAAAACAAAGTGGCTAGTCTTATGACGCTCTGCAGGGGTGAAAGCCTACCAAGGTTCACCACCTCAGTATTGTGTAAGCAGCGTTGGCAGGAAAAGACTGCAACACTTTTATTAGACATGGCAGATAAAACGGAGACCTACTTTTATAATGGCTAAATACCTCCTACCAGCCTTAGCTAAAATAAATATATAAGATTAGTCAAGACTATACTATATTAAAAGACATTTTAGAGTGAGTCCTCTTGCAGAAATATGTGGCAGATCCAGTGTGTGCTGTCAAGTCACCTCTTGTGCCATACAGTAGTCTTGTTGTAAGGAAAGTTTGCATTTCCCTCTACTCAGATGTTTTCATTACTAGAAAATAAGTAAGAATGGCCCAGTGAGAAGGGATTTCTCGGCAAGTGTCCAGTAGACTCCATCCCACACAGTTAGCCAGTGTCCATAGCTGGTTTGGACATTGATTTGCAGCCAGCAAGGAGATGAATGGAAAATAACTCTTCTTTCAGGTTGAATTTCACTCACTATTTGTTGTTTGTAATTTTCTTAATATCTTTCTTGAAAAAATAAATTGGTAGAGGTTTATTTTAACAACTATTTAGTCATTATTAGTGCACAAGTTAATTTTATCTTAACTATTTTTTTTTTCCTTTTAGGCAAGTGGATTTGCCAGACCTCTATAGCCATATTTATTTTCACTGTTATTATACGTTTGACTTTACATGAAATGATTGACCATGCTTACTATTGAGAACTGTGCAGCAGACTCTGGTCGATGCTTTTGTTCCAATTCACACCTGATGTTTGTCATTTAGACATGTCAAAAGGTATATGTAAGACTGTACATGTTTTCTTAAAAAAAAGAGGAAAATAAAAAACATGTTCCCTGACCGGGAATCGAACCCGGGCCGCGGCGGTGAGAGCGCCGAATCCTAACCACTAGACCACCAGGGAGTTGCTCAAACATGGCCAAAACTATAAACAAGTAACAATTAATTCTCATACACTACATTATATATTAACGTTAATAAACGAAACTATGACAAAGTTAATTTAATGACCTAGATGTAGTCTTATATTCTTCACAGCGAACATTTTTAATGTGTTTTCAGTAAAGTCAATAGACTGAATTCAATAGCCTTTCCTACCAATCTTTAAAAATTGTATTTCTTCTGAAGCATAAAAGACTATTTTTAAACTGAAAATTGAATTCTAAATAATCTTTTCACAGTAATTATTTTTATGACTTTATTTATTTATGTATTTATTTTTTGAAAATAAAGTTACACAATTTTGAGAAATATTTATTGCATAAACTAGTTTTGTCCAATCATTTTTTGAAGAAAGGCTTGCTGCCACATAATGCTGTCCAGCAACACCAGTCACCAAAGCAAGTCTGACCACCCAAGTGGACCTAAGCATGGCCTATAACATCTGTCACCTACCTGACTGTAAAAATGGTTTATTCCACCTTTTCTTTCACTTTTATTTCTTCCGTCATGTAGCCTACATGCAATTACAAAAAAGAACGTTGATGCTTTTTGTTTGACACCAAAAACTTTGAAACACGTTTGACAGTTGTGCAGGCGCCATTCTCCTTTTGGATAAATGGTGGGTGACAATCTTGCATAAAACAACATAAAAATTCTTCTCTACCTGGAAAATAAGATTGCCCCTTTCAAGTCTTCTGCCGGAGCTTTGAACTACACCAATTTTCTGTCAGGATGAAGGCACGTTGTGCAGGTGGGGCAAACCCCCACCTTTTGCTGTGAGGAGTGGGCTTTGTTCTTTTAGCAATGAATAAATTGGGCAAAATTGCTGAAAAGCATTACGTTAACAGTCATTCAAGCTCTGGTTTGCTGATAATAACAAATTAGTGACCATGAATAAAGGTCTAAAAATGGTTTTAAGTTTATAGACAAAAATAAACAACAGTAAATGTATGCAGACACCCTTAAGGTATCTCAGACTGCATAAATAAAATACGTATTGTGAAAAATGTCGTATTGAATCGTCAAATGCGTACTGAACGCTACACATGAACGTGACAGTTTTGAATACAGAAGCCGAAAACATGCATTTACATGCCTCTATAAAGACTTTTTATTGGAAGTGGTTGCTTGAATATGTGTTGTCAAGGGCAGTGTGGACGTAGCTTTTTGCTGGAATACTGAAACACCCCAAAATTTCCGGCATTAAAATAAAAAAATAAAAAATCAGTTGATTTCTACAAGAAAATATAGAAACTAAGTTCTTACCAAGGGAACTCTGAAAACGTTGATTTTTAAAACCCTTTTCTAACACAAACTTAGAAAGTTCTTTTTTAACATTCCAGCTTTTTGGTAAGACAATGAGCAATAAAACCATCAGCCATAAATTCCTGATACATGTATTTCTGTTGTCACCATTACGACCTTAAAAAAGGGCCTCCTTTGGAATGTGGCATGCCCTCTGACCCCATGGTGCAGGGAGTTTACATATCCATGTCTACACTAGTTAAAAGCACATTCCTACCTCTGATCTGGGTCAAAGATGAAAGATGACTCAGATCTAATGCTGGCGAGGAAAAGAGTTGTGACATTTGGAGAAATGGGACAACACAATCAGCTGTCAAAAAAATGTTTTTACTACTTTTTGATCTGAGCATCCTTTCATTGAAACTCACTAAACTTAGACTTTTTTCTCTTCTGAAACCTATTTTAGTCAGTTTTGAGGTTTAAATAACAAGAATTGCACTGTGTTTACTGTTATCTTTTATTCTAAGTTATCTCAGATTTTCTGGAATGGAGTGCAGACTTCCAGGTCACCTTGTGCAGATGCTTTAAGAAGTTCTAGAACAGTTTGAAATCTTTTTCAAGCTGCAGCTTTTGTTTTGCAGACAAAGAGAAACTGAGCCGGCGCCACCAACTGGTCAACCTCTGTGAAAAGTTGCTTACTGAATCAGCAAACAGCAGTCATTCAGATTCATCTGTTATCATTCTCAGTTAGGTTGACATGATCCAACTCTTTATCTGAAGAATGTGATTCCAAAACTTGTTAGATATCATCATGTTTTTGTTTTCAACGTTAGAACAAACATTTTATGTAAAGTGGGACCTGCAGGGACGGGTTTGTGCATTCCAGAGACATGTTATTGTCTATTTGAGTTGCTAAAGACCCACTGCAATGAAAATTGTGATTCTGGTGGTTTTCACTTTCTGATGATGGAGGACGTATATGAAGAAAATTCAAACAACCACTTTATTTTCAACCAACAACCATGTTGAATACACAACCCCAAACCAGGGGTGCAAAAACTATAGTTTAAACTCAACATAATCTAACACTAGTTCATTCATTCATCTTCTTAGCCGTTTGTCCCTTTCGGGGTCACGGGGGTGCTGGAGCCTAACCCGGTGACTAATGGGCAAAGGCAGATACACCCTGGACAGGTCGCCAGTCTGTCGCAGGGCCTCAATCACACACACATTCACTCTCACTTTCACACCTAGGGACAATTTAGAGTCACCAATTAACCTATGAAGCATATTTTTGGATGTGGGAAGAAGCCGGAGTCCTCGGAGAAAACCCACACATGCACGGGGAGAACATGCAAACTCCACACAGAAAGGTTCCCAGTTGGTGCTTCTGTTTTAGATCCCCCAGCCGGGACTTGAACCGGGGCCTTCTTGCTGTGAGGCAAGAGTACTAACCACTGCGTCACCGTGCACCGTAAACATGAACAAGGAAAATTGAATTGACAACTGTTGCTTTTTTTTAAATGACTGCAGCTACCTATATATTCTGTGTCAGTCATAGTGTCCCATTTTAAGGGTTAAAGGATATCATATGCCTAACAAACTGTGCTCTGCTGTTTACATTATATATCTTACTTATAGATCTGCTTCTTTGTCTTCCAGCTGATCCCTTTAGAGGTCACCAGAGTAAGTCATCCCCCTCCACCTACCCTTTGGAATGCTCTTCCTCCTTGACGACATCCATAGACCTCCTTCTTGATCCTCTTCTAGGACTCTTTACTGGCATCTCTGACCTCAGCATCCTTTTGCCAACATCATCACTGTCCCTCCTCTTAATAATGTCCATGCTATATGAATCTGCTTCCCTGCATGTATCTGTCATTAGTTGTTCATCTGATGGGTTCATTTCTAATCCTTTTCATCCTCGTCACTACCAAAGAGAACCTCAACATCTTCTACTTTCTGTTCCACTGTCTCAACAACATGGCTGCCGTCACTAAAGTCTTTAACATCTATTCTATCAATCCTGCTGCTACTCTTTTGCCACATATCCCACCTATTATATTCCTCCACCTGTTCCAACCAGTTTGCACACACCTCTTCACTTTTTTTTTTAGATTTCCCTGGACTGTTGACCCTGAGTACTTAATGTTCTCCATCTTCTTCACATCTGCTCTAATATAAGCTTAACCTTCTGCTTGGGTCCCTCTCATTAACACACACAGATGCTGTCTTTCTGCAGCTGATCTTCATTCCTCTCATTTTCAAAGCAAACTTCCACTTCTCTAAATATTCCTCCACCTGCTATCTAGTCTCACTAAAGAGCACTGTGTCATCTGCAAACATCCCGATCCACAGAGATTCCTGTCCAACCTCATCCGTCAGGCTGTCCATCACCATTGCAAACAGGACGGGTCTCAAAGCTAATCCTTGGTGCAGTCCCACCTCCACCAATGTCACACCTACAGCACATCTTACTACTGTCTGCCAGCTGCCTGACTTGCAGAACTCTAATGTACTTCTCTGCTACTCCAGACTTCATTCTTCTCTCTGTATCCTGTCATAGACATTTTCTAGATCTACAATGCAGCTCCTTCTGACCTTCTCTGGTCTTCACCAGAATCACCCTCAAAACCATGAAACCAAACTGTTGCTCACAAATCTTCACTTCTGACTTGAGTCTAGCTTCTCCTCTTTTCCATAACTTCATTGTGCAGCTTATGAATTTTAGTAGTAGTTTCAACAACTCTCTTTTGATTTCCCTCAACCGATCTGGAAGATCTATTAGGGATTTTCATGATTAATTATACTTTATTTTATTTAAAATGCCCTTCCAGTGTTCTGTATTGATCTGCACTTTGGTCCAGCACATAAATGCACCTGATTGTGCCCCCTTGTGGTTGTATTAACTCTAAAAAATAAAGCAAAATCTGTTAAAATATTTTTGGATCAAAACATGTGACAGTAAAAATAGACCAGGTCACTTATCAGATAAACAGATTAGAGTCCAGACAGTATTAAAATGTTGTGTATGTCCAAATATTGATTATTTCTATATAGAACTTTTAAAAAAGATGTATGACGGGAGGAATAAAGGTCCCTGTAACCCACTGGTGACACTGGATTACTTACCATTTGTTTTATCAAAGTAAAGTTGAGTAAAGAGGTTTAGAAAAACAAGAGTGTTTTGACATCTTAATCCATGTGGAGCTTATTAAAGGGAGTTCTTTCTCTTAGCAGATTAGACACAGTCTCAGGTTTCCCCCATTTCCTTCAGATGCTCAGAAAGATTATATTTTAAGCCTGGACCTGTTTTTTTTTTTTTTTTTTTTTTTAATGCAGGTCTTACTGTTGGTACATTGTTTAGGTTTCTCTTTTGAAACATTTACCGGTAAAGCTGCACTGTGCATTAAGTTTCACCACAAATGGATGCTACACTTCTAAAAACAAAAACTTGTCTTGCATTACTCCGTGGATTCATATGAGCAGGGAAATCAAATATACTGCCTTACCATTTAAGAGCGATAGATTCTCCTAAAAATACACTAAAACAAGCTTATCTTGCAAGCATCTGAACATATAGTAGCTAAACATCATGACTGCAAAATATTTATGTAATGGCTTTATATACATGCTTTTAATAATTATTTTTTAAAGTTATCACTTTATTTCTGTCCACTTATTATAATCACTCAAACAGTGTAATTTTTTACTTTGTGTGCAATATTATTTGTTTTTCTTTCGGTGGGAACATAAAAAAGGCTGGTTGTCTAAATGTAAGACCTCACGAATGCAAAGACTGACACATTATTTTTTTTACCATCTTGCAAATCTGTGAGGTTTCATCTTCATGTACAGACATTTTAGAACCATATAATTCTAGTATGAACGTTAAACGGTGGTTTAACCCTCTGGTCGTGTTCATCTCCTGCCCTTTTCTATGATGTTTCATGTAAAAATTGACCAGTTTGTTTTAATAATCTTTAAATAACACAGAAAATGTGTTTTTTTTTTATCACCCAGTTTTTTTATATTTAATATTTTTAACTGTGAACAAACCTCAACGTGGTGTTTTACATTAATTTTAAAGATTACACTCAAACTGTATTACAAAAGACCCAACTCAACATGAAGTTGTGTCTGTGTGTGGATTTTCACTCATGAACATGAGTGGCATGTGACTCTCAGGTCAGAGTGGACCCTACAAATAAAGGCATCACTTTTGGGGGATCTCAGGTTTGCTTTGTCTCTAGGAGCACAGAACTTACAGCATTTCCTTTTCTACCCATGTTCTTGCTGGTGTAGAACTTTTTCAGTGTCCTCTTCACCATGTCCAAAAAACTGGAGCTGTACTTCTTTGACAGAGAACTTATTGTGCTCAAAATCAATCTATAATATGGTGGGTGAAGTGGAGTCATGGATTTGTCTGGAAGGTGAGGTTCACAGACACAGACACCTGTCCAGTGTGTGTTAAGACCTGATGCATTGTTTCATCAGGAAGTTGTTTTATGCACAAAAGTGCAGGAAGAAACGTGTCTGATGTGTGATGGACGACAATAGTTTGGATACTTTTTTACTTCCTATGCTGGTCAGTTTTGACCAGGAACATCACAGGTGTAACAAGGTAGATTAAAATACTCAAAATTCAATGAAGGAGGGTAACAACACTTTTTATGTTCCAGTTCACAATGTAGAAGATATCATAAAGCCTTGTGGCAATCAGATTTAAAACTCAATATTTATGAGAGTTTGAAGTTGTAACTTGGTCGGATTTTGAAGAAGGGTTAAAAAAGTAAAAAGTGACTATTTGGACGTCATTTTCCAAATACTGTACATATGGTCAGTGTTGAACTTTTTCCCAGATGCATGGACCTGGAGGAAGGGCTACAGCAGGGGTCTGAAACCTGCGACTCCGGAGCCACCCCTCCACACTGGCTCTCTGGCTAAAGAAAAATAAAATAAAAGTAATTTTTTTAAAGTAATGGTTACTAACTTATAATTAATTTAATCAATTTTGGTTAAGTTTATGGCTGAGGTGAACCTAGTAGATAAACTGTAATGGTTTTATATCCCTGCTGACATTTTTAGGCCTTGTTTGCTCTGCACTTCCTCCAAAATACACAGTTTACAAATGCTAGGCAAAACTTTGGTAAAAAGTCTGACTTTAAAGTACATTGTATCTTCTGCTGAGTAACAATGGTTAGTAGCTACACAGAGAGGAGTGGCTGATTTCTATAGATTTATGTATTTTTTATATACTTTTTCTACTGGATCATTAACCAGTCATGTTTCATGTTTATGCTCCAGTTAACAGCTGTAGTAAGCAGGAAGAATGATGACGGCTCACCAAAGTAAACCTAAAGTATAACAAGAGAAAATGTCATTTTTGTATCATGTTTTCTAGGAATATTGTTGCTTCACTTGAATGTTCCTGTTTGTGACAGGAAGTCTTTTATTTTGAAAGAAAGTCATATGAGCTTCTGTCAAAACTAAAAAACGACTTTAAACTTTGAGAAAATTCCAGTTTATCTTAAAGTTTATGTATTTATTGACGCCCAAAGATGAGTATAATTTATAGTTATTATAAAAAATGACAATGTAATGATGTAAAGTAGTATCAAATTTTCCTAAATTTAAGTTTTGATCAGTAAGAAAAGTGGCCCAAATGGCTCTTTTACGAGGAAAGGATGCAGACCTCTGGGCTAGGGTCAGAGTTACGGTTTGGGGGTTGATTTCTTTGACTAACAGCAACATTTAGCCTTGGATGCACTTAAATTACGTGCAGCAATGTGCGTCTTGGTTGCATGTGTTACATGTGGCCAACATGAATTTCAAGTTTTTGTGCTGGTCACACATACAGTAAATACGTGTGAATAACATCAGTCAAAAAAGTAATAGTTCAAAGGATGGAATACAATCAAAACTATGCAGAACACAAAAAACTTTAGAGTCAACTTTTACTATTTTGGTCCATACCAGCTCTAATTTCTGTTTCTAAATGAAACAGAATCAAACTCTTGAGCTTCTTGCTTGATCATAGAGGTCACAGGGCACAGACATTTTACCAGACGTCATTTGTACTTCTGAATCATTTTCCATCTATAAATAGACACTTCAAAAATGTGTGCTGTTTTTTGAAATAAATTATCTTAGACTAATGAGTGGAAAACTTTACGTTATTTCCAAGATTCCAGATCACAAGAACACATTCCATCATGTCTAAAAAAATACTTGGTTTTCAAAGGAGAAAATTGTATTCTCTGACTGTTAGATAATTAGAGTAGCTGAACTTAAAAAAATCTGACCAAATAAATGACCTCCTTGATGCTACAGATGTATCTGCAGTGAGAGTCTGCAGTTCTGTGTGTAATTGTAAGGTGATACTACACAGTATTCTGATACATTTCCATTTTGGTATTTGAATGAAGTTTAATGTTGGAGCCAAACTAAGCACGTTTTCTGTTTGCATTTCCATTAGTGAGATACGGCCAGAAACTAAGATTAAAACGACAAACAGCAATTGAGCCTGCAACCACCAGAGGGCGCAAACATGTTGAAATGCTGGGGCCTGGACTGCTCCATTACTTTTTTCTAAATCATATAAGTGAAAGTTAATGTGATGTCCCACTCTGCCTGCAAAACAACAAGTGCACACGAGCGGTTGGGGGATTTCCCCTCACCCAGCACATTCTCTCTGTGTTTGCTGGTCCATGGGGGGTCAAACTGTAATGAAGATGTTTTCCATTTCTTCCATATATCCTGTGAACAGCTGCCCAGGGTCTGCTCTTATACCCAGAGCCCCCGAGAGCCACATAAGGTTCCCTGTGGATAAGCATAAAGCTGGATGGAAACATAAGCCGCGGTGTGGATATCAGCGTAGCCCCTCGCAGATTATTAAAGCTAAAATGTTTAGTGCAACACAATCCTCGTGAAATAATAAACACATTTTTGGAACGTTTTGCTTTTTTTTTTTTTTTTTGCTGAGGTAGTGCAGTGTTCGATGCTGACAAAGTGGAAAATTTTTTTAAGTTTAATTGGGGTTAGAGTTACATTTTTTTTTAATATTCCTAAATTTCCTTTTCATATAATACAAACAAATACATAAACAAAACATTATTGTAATTTATTTCATATTGGCACCCTTAGCAAATGGTAGTGTATTTTATAAATTAAGTTGACTTTTTATGTACTATTTTCAGGGGCGGACTTGACAGTGTGGGGACACCGGGCGAACAAAAACATGGGGCCCCCGACAGCATCAATGTTAACCATTGGATAAATATTTTGATAAGCATTTAAAAAGTTAAATAATTTTTAAAAATGTTACACAAATATGTACAACACTTTTCAATTAAAAGAACGAAGAATTTAATAAATGCACTTATTTGTTACCCATTTACTTGTAGGTAGAAACAATTTCTGTTTTCACTAAAGAAGACAAAAGAAACAAAAAATACTTGAATGATGGAACAAAATAGCACCTATACAGTGGTGTCAAAAAAAAAAAAATACAGGAATGTTTTTTTTTTATTCGGACATATGCTCACTACTTTTATATATATATATATATATATATATATATATACAAACAAACAGCGTATATTATTTCACCGGTTTCACGAAGTAAAAAATCAAATCAATATAAACATTTTACAACATCTATTTATAAATCCGCTGTGTTCTGATGATGATGTTAAAAACAATCACATATAAGCACATTTTTTACTTATAAAAAAATGTTCAAAAGCAATGCATTGTGGTCTATATTCGATAATCTAGTGAGCTTTGATTGACACTGGTTTTTCGCAAAGACTTGTGGGAAATTTCTAGATTTGGACAGCACTACAAAATGGCCCACGTGCTATAGTGATTAGTGTAGGAATTCCAACATAGCCACAGACTTGTTGACGGAATAGTCCACTACTACAGGTGGACGGGGAGGACGAAACACTTGCAAATAAGCAGTCTGATGCCTATTCAGTGATTTTGGTTTCTAATTACAGAGTTGAATAATAATGTGTGTGTAAATTGTTTTAGACAATTTTTTCAAGTGTATAGGGCAGTCGCCTATATTTGCCTTATGGTTAATCCACCCCTGACTATCTGTATCTTGTAAACTTAATGTTGCAATTTGGTGTAATGAAATATTTAGTTGGTATACTTCCTACACTACATGTAGATGGTCAGTACTATACCTGCTATACTCAAGTTTACTTAATAAAATAAACTTCAGGTTTACTGCTTTTCGCTAAGGTTGTGGAAACTATAGAGATAAAAGACAAAATCTTTATGGGTCAAATAAATATTTATTTAAAGATTTGTTTAAAAAAAAATATCAGCTTCAGCTTGAGCTTTTCCTATCATTTAATTAAGTAGTACTTCTTTCATGCAGCAATTGGTTAAACCACAAACATGAAAAATCACTGATTTGCGAAAATGACTTTTGTTTAATCCAGTATCCTCATGTAAGCCTGCCAGTGAAGTCGTCTTTTCCTCTCCTATCATTGCTGTAAAATGCCTTCAATTAACCACTTCATTGAGTGTGACAGTTCAAAGAGTAGCTGCAATTCAAATGTTCCTGGAAGTATTTATGAATCCTGCCAGGTTCTGCTTGGACTAATGAAACACACAGCGGGGAGCAATATTATAGAGCTTTCTTTCAATTACCAGTAATAAGAACAAAGGGATTAACACTCAGAGGTGAGGCTTCTCTTTTTTTCTCAAAAGGTATTTCTCTCCTCATTTGTAAAAAACAGTCGCCCTTCTGTCTTTCTGTCTGTCTTGTTTTAGTCTTCTTGCACATTCCTGTGTGTTTTATACTCTTTATTCATTTAGACAGGTTGTAAACATTATTTTTGCACCTAGGACAAGACGAGATTTTTTTTTTTCCACCACATAAAAAACAAAACAATTTGCTGTCTTATTAGTATATTATTATTAGTCCTTTATTTCGAAAAATACATGTACATGGTAAAAAACAAGAAAACAATGACGTTTTTTTTAATAAATTATAAATAAAACAATATTACACCTCAATTATGTAGCTCAAAATGGAGTAGGAAAATGAAAATGAAAATAATCAAAAAATAGGTGTGTTTACTTGTCTTTAATCGGATCAAAGGTTGGATTAGAATTGAACTGTGTAGATGGCCCTGAAAAATTGCATCCAATTATAAAACAAACATTTACATACATGTTCAATCGGAATAAATCATTTTGATATGCGCAGAACAATCCAAAATATGGTAAATGGTCCTAGAAGAAGAAACAGCAAGTTCCATTGTAAACAAAGAAAGCTCCAGCACCGAGTGAGATATTCTTCTAAGTGTGATTTTATTATTAGTAGTATTATTAAGTGACTTTAAATAAGTATTTTTTTAAATAAGGACCTGGAGGAAGTTTTAGGGTTAGGTTTATATGTACCAACAACATTTACCTTTGACACACTTGAAATATGTGATGCAGCAATCTGCATCTTGGCTGCACGTAAAGATGTGGGAATAACTTCAGCCTTTATTTTTTCTGGAGAGGATTGGTAACACAAATTCACATGATTGTATGCACGATTTCTCAGGATTGCAAGTAATTTCTGCATTCGAAAGCCATCTCCACCAGCTCCCACACCGTCCCGAAGCCGCTAGAGACACGGTTCTTCTGAGTTTGGCAGCTCGCTCACGCAGAGCAGCCGGACGGACGACGGACTGCGCTCTGAAGCCTCCTCTGGAGCGCACACTATAACAAAGCATCCTCCTCTGCTCACAGATACAAAACCACAAAATCTGACTGTTCTGCTCGGAGTCACAGTTCACTCACGTGGAGCAGCTGGTCGGTCCTGTTCTCGCTCCAAAGCCTCCTCCAGAGCACATACTG